>NC_133665.1:117173685-117377861 GCF_037893015.1 Macrotis lagotis
ATACCAAAATAAGGTTAAAATGGGTATAGGATTTAGACATAAAGGTCAACACCATGTAAACTAATAGATCAAGAAATTATCTATCTATGAAAAGGGGACACATTTTTGACCAAATAAGAGATAGAGTACACCATAAACTACAAAATGAATGTTTATGACTATATTAAGTTAAAAAGTTTTTGTACTAATAAAATCAATGCTGCCAAAATAAGAAGGAAAGCAGAAAGTTGGGAAAGCATCTTCACATATGGGAGTTCTGATAAAGGTCCCATTTCTAAAATATATAGAGAATTGCATCAAATTTATAAGACTACAAGTCATTCTTCAATTGATAAATGGTCAAAGGATATGAATTGACAGTTTTCAAATGAATTCAAAGTCTATATAATATATGAAAAATGTTCTAAAGCATTATTGATTAGAGAAATTAAAATTTAAATAACTCTGAGATTATCACCTCATACCTAACACATTATCTAAGGTGACAAAAACGGAAAATGATTGATGTTGGAGAGGCTGTGGGAGGATTGGGACATTGATGCATTGCAGGTGGAGTTGTGAAGTGATCCAACATTTCTGGAGAGCAATATGGAACTATGCCCAAAGAGCAGTAAAACTGTTTGACCCAGAAATTCCAATTCTAGGCCTATATTCAGAAGAAATCATTAAAAATGGGAGAAACCCACATATTCCAAAATATTCATAGTAACTCTTTTTGTAGTAGCAAAGAATTGGAAATTGAGGGGATGCCCATCAATTGGGGAACGGCTAAACTAGTTATGGTATATGAATATTATGTAGTATTATTGTTCTATAAGACACCATAAATGATCGGACACTGGAGAAGCATGGAAGGAATTAGAGCATCTGAAGCTGAATGAAGGGAGTAGAGCCAAGAGAACAATGTACACATTAACAACAATATTGTGAGATGATCAACCTTGATGGATGCAGCAATTCAGAGAGCTAGGATAACTCTATTAGACCATCTATGACAATGTTATTCCCCAGAGGAAGAAAAACAAAACAAAAACAAAAAATAATATCCTTCAGAATCTAAGGACCACAATATTCACTTTTTAAAGAAAAATATTTCTTATATATTTCCTTTCCCTTAATCCTAATTCCTCCTACCAAAATATGTAAATATGCTTAACACAGATATATAAGTATAATATTAACCTGACTGTTTGCTGCTGAAAGGGGGGGGGGGGAAGGGAGGGGGGGGAATATTGTAACTTAGAAATATGCAGAGTATTATGGATGAATGTTTTAAAAAACTTTTATAGCATGTATTTGGAAAAGTAAAACATCAACAAAAAAGGACTGTATTCCAAATTATCAAAAAAAAAAAACTTAACCAAGATTCTGTGAACTCAACAGAGAACACTCTTTGAAGTATCACACTTCATCTCTCCTAATAGTAACACAAGGACAGCTAAATGTTACAGTGGATAGAGTGCTAATCCTGGAAAAATCTGGCCTCAGACATTCACCAGCTGAGTGATATTGGATAAATCACTTAGCCTTGTTTGTTTTAGTTTCCTATTCTGTAAAATGAATAGAAAAAGAAAGTGATAAACCACTCTAGTAACTTTGCCAAGAAAGCCCCAAATGGAGTTGTGAAGAACTGGACATGACTGAAAACAAACAACAAAGAAGAAAAATCATAAGCTCGACAAACTTTTTATTAATAGATACTTGTTTAACAATGAATCTGATCCTCCCCTCCACAAAGCTTTTTATTGACAAGACAGATCACTTCATCACTACAATATATACAGGGAAGTTCTATCTATAATAGAAACAATAATGGTTTTCCAAACCTGCATCTTTGAAATTAAGAAGGAAGAGCTAAAAAAATCATAGAGAAATAGAGAAGAAAGACTGATTAGAATTCAGGGATGGGGACAACCTTGAACATTTCATAATCTTCTAGAACCAGGTGAGTGAAATTCAAATACTTTTACCGCATACCTTTTTTAATTCTGGAATGCCATTCATTTTCAGCCTTGGGCATAGACATATGAAGGGAAGAATCAGGGAGTATTTCTCTTACTCATCAGTATTCCATAATATTTGTGTTCTGCTTACTTAACATTTTCCTACAAATTAAAATCAGTGTCATTTAACATTTGTCTTTTGTCACAATATACTGGAAAAATGCTTAAATATTATCAAAGCATGCTCTATATTCTATTATTTATAGCTTATTTTAAAGATTAAAAAGACTTTGAAAAAACTTGAGACCTAACTGTTTAATGGGTTTTTGTTCTGTTTTTTTCCCCAGCATGGAGGAGTGTGAAGCCCTTTGCTCTCGACTGGCCATCATGGTCAATGGCAGTTTCAAGTGTCTTGGTTCTCCCCAGCATATTAAAAACAGGTAATGCCAGTCATTTCATTGGCACTGATAATGTGGGTAAGGAAGCAGTGGTATTTCTGTTAATCTTCCCTCTTTTCTGTCTGCTTGGAAGTGTAAAAGTGAAAGAGCTATGTTTTTCTTTTCCTCATGAAAGATTCTGCTTAGTAACAGGCCCCAAGACACCTATAGTCAGTATGGATAGTTAGAAATGAAGAGGCAAGGACCCACTGGACTGGATTCAGAAAATCCTACTCTCATTGAGTGCTGTGTTGTTTGATGCTCAGATTTCATCACTTAGTAAATTAACTAGCCAATAATGATAAGTCACTGGAGAATCCTTAGTGCTTAATTTTAGGAAGGAGAAAATGAAGAGAAGAGACTACTTGGCGGCACAATAGATAGAACAATGAGTCTGGAGTAAAGACCTGAGTTTAAATTTGGCCTCAGAAACGTATTAGTTGTGTAATCCTGGACAAATCACTTAACCTTATTTGCCTCAATTTCCTCATCTGTAAAATGAATTGGAGAAGAAAATAATAAAAACTCCATTATTTTTGCCAAGAAAACTTGAAATGGGATCTCAGAGTTAGACACCACTGAAAAACAGCTAAACAAATAAAAAAATGGAAAAAAATTTACATTCCTAATGTTAATAGAATACACACTTAAAGATCTCCACCCTGATTTCTGATTCCTGATATGATTATTGTCACAGTCACAAGCAAGTCTTGAATCTGGTTTCAAGGCTGGTTTTCTCTCCTCTAACAGTTTTCTTTTAAAATTCGTTACATTGCCCAATTTTTCCTAGTACCTCTTTCCAGTCCATGTAACAAAGATTATATTTTAAAGGAAAAAAAAGATGAAGAGGAAAAAAACTATAAGCAACAGATTGAGGGTTTTGTTTTCTTAGTCAATTTGTAACTTTTTTGTTTTTTTTGTATTATTTAATCCATTCACATTTAAATTATGAGTTAGGTTTATATTTTTATCCTTGTCTCTAATATGACTCTTTTTCTGAATTTGGATTTTTTAAAAAAAAAATCAATATCTTTAAAGTTATTATTGCTTCTTCAGTTACTTTTGCTTAGTCTATTGTAAGGAAACCATATTTCCATAGGTTCTCTTCTCTTCTCCTTTATATTCCTTCCTCCATTTATTCCTCAATTGATAAATGGCTAAAAAAGACATGAAGAGGCAAATCTCAGAAGAAATAAGAGCTTTCAACAGTCAAATGTCAAAAAATGCTCCAAATCATTGATTGGTATCGCCTCACACTCACTAGATTGGCCAATGTGACAGTAAAGGAAAATAACAAATATTGGAAGGGATGTGGAAATTTAGAGTAACAATGTACTGCTGATGGAGTTCTGAATTAGTCCATCCCTTATGAAAAACAACGTGGAATCATGCCCAAAGGGGTAATTCTTTGACTCTGAAATGCCACCAAGTAGATTTGCATCCCGAAGAGATTTTTTTTTTTTAAAAAAAAGAAAAGGACCCACATGTACAAAAATGTCCACAGCAGCTCCCTCTGTGGTGGCCAAGAACTGCAAATCAAGGGAATGTCAATCAATCATAGAATGGGTATATGACTGAGAAAGAATACCATCATACTTTAAGAAATGATAAGCAAGACAGTTTCAGAAAAACCCTGGAAAAGCTGCAAATTAAAGTGGGCATAACTAGCAAAACACAGTACATAAAAAAAGCAATACTCTATTGATAGTCCACCATGAAAAACTTAACTACTCTAATCAATACAATGAATCAAGACAATCTAAAGCTCTCAATGTGAAAGATGCTATTCAATTTAGAGAGAACTGATGAACTAGTGCAGATGGAAGAATACTGTTTTCATTTTCATTATTTTTAATATCCCCCTTCCAATATAGCAAATACAGAAATTCAGTGAATTCATAGATATAATGGTATCATATTGCTTGCCTTCTCAATGGGTGGGGGAGGGAGAGAATCTGCTACTCAAAATAAAAAAAAAGAATAATATTATATAAATAAATAATATAAAAATAAATATCACTTCATTCTCTATACCTCATTTGCCATCCTTTCTTCTAGATTTTGGAATTTACTTATTAATTCCTTTTTCATTCTTCCTTTTACTCAATTTAATTCAGTTTTTTTCTTTTTTCCATTGGCATTTTGTTCCATGTAAGGAACAAAAATTTCCATTTATTTTTCCATTTCCACTACTCCCCCTTCTGTTCTTTAACTTTTTTTGTTAGTTTTTTTAAAAAAAAATTTCCTTGTTTTGGCAAGACAGTGGGGTTAAGTGACTTGCCCAAGGTCACCCAGTTAGGTGATTATTAAGTGTCTGAGGGTAGATTTGAGCTCAGGTCCTTTTTGACTCCAGGGCTCTTGCTCTATCAACTATGTCACCTAGCTGTCATTTTTTTTCTAAGAAGGATTTCTTTACTTTGCTATCTTCATTTATTCTCTTATTTCTATTCTAAAATTTTATTCTTTTATTCATGGTCCTAATACATCTTTATTTCTTCTTTAGTCTGTGTTTCTCAAAGAATTAAAACCTTTTTTTTTTTTTTTTTGCTTCTTTGAAGAGATTTACTAAGGTACACTCCAGTTTTTCAATTCTGTCCATTATTTCTCCTTTAGATACCATACATTCTTCTTTTTTAACTGATATTTTATTTTTCCAATTACATGTTATGAAAGTATTTTGATATTCATCCATCTGCATATGCATATTTTTAAGTTACATAATTTCTTTCCACCCTCCCTTCCCTCAGTGATGTTTGGTAAATATTGTACATATATTTGTATTTAATGTATTTACAGATTAGTCATTTTCTGTATGAGGAAAGGGAAAAGGAAGAAAACTATGAAAGAAATGTTTAAAAAGTAAATGTAGCGTTCATTCATATTCTGTAGGGTCTTTTTTGTTTTGTTTTGATTTGTTTTTCTTCCTTTGGATGTGATGTGAATAGCATTGTCCATTGAAGGTTTTCTAGGGCTGTTCTAGCTCTCTGAACTGCTGAAATGCATCCATCAAGGTTGATCAATCACAACATACATTATTCTTTCAAGATTCTTATTTTTCTTTTGTTATCATTTGAAAAATATTGCTGTGATTTCATACTCTCTTGGAAATCCAAAAGTTTTGCAGCCTCATCAGGTTAATTGTTTTTTATCTTGTTATGTTAGAGATTTTTGAATTTGTTTAGATGCCATCTTCCCTTTTGTTATTAATAGCCACCTTCTTGATGTATTTGCTTGCTCAACTTTTTTTTAACATAATTTCCTTCTGGGGTCTTTGGTAAATTCAGTCTTTTTTTTTTCTTTTATTCTTCTATCACTCAGTTTCTGATTCCTTTTCTCTTGATGGCAGATCCCTTGAAGGTTGGAATTCAAAGGTCTCTTTGAAAGTCCACATAGGGAATTCAATTTTCAATAGTCTCCATCCCTTCACTAAATGAATTCAGAGAGTATAGAACTGGCTCCAGCTAGATTCTAGTTTCTTTTCCTTCTGGCCTGATATAACCCTTCACACATTGGCATTCTACTCCAGTTCTCTTTGTTCTCCAGTTTTATGTTTGAGATGTCTCAGGCTGACCAGAAGTTGTTCTGATTTCCTATATCTCCATCTCCTCTGTCACTAATCACCAGTCTGTCACAATGCTATATTTGCACAGGATGTCTAATTTGGAAACAGATCTCAGGGCCAATTGGGAAAAGCCAATTTCATCTCGAGTCACCTAGATGTCTGAGTATTCACATTGAACATTGGTGGGGAGAAGACCCTTGTCCTTCCAGTCTGCATATCTCCCCCTCCCCTTTTCCTTTTCCCCAGGGTGAGGAATCCCTATCATCAACTTTTAGCCTTCTGCCATTTGGTTGAGGCTGGGAGCGAAGTAAAAGATCTCCACTAAGTTTTGCTCCCTTTTTTTTTACATGCATATACACAAAACTATAGAAAAGAAATATAAGATGTTTTTGAGAGGAATAGAAAAATTATAAGATGTGTTTAAGAGGAATCCTATCTGAGGGATTAGGCACATGGACTGAGTTTTAAAGGAAGTAAGATGTTCTCAGAAGTAGAGAAGATTGAATTCTAGGCAATGGAGATAGAAAGGGTCAAAGATGGAGATGAAAGATGGAGGGAAATGTGTGAGGAAAAGGCACTACTTACATGTTGATCAACAAATGGCTGACTTCTCCATTATATATATATAATATATATATATATATATATATATATATATATATATATATATATAATATATATATTATATATATATAAAACACATGCATGTATATCTTGATATACATGCATATATATTTAATTATAAAGAATATTCATGCAGGATATTTAAATATAAGGTCATTTGGGAGGTACTACACTAGCAACTGGAAGGGAGTCATGAAAGACCTGATGTAGAAGGTGGTCTTTAAGAGACATCTTGAAAGTAAAAAAAGTATTGCTATGAGGTGAAGAAGAAGGGAATTAATTTTAGATGTTTAGGATGGCCACTATAAAGAAAGATGGCATATGGCAGACATAGACCATCTTGTGTAAGGAACAAAAACAACGTCAATTCGGCTAGATTACAGAGTGTAAGAGAACAAGTAAATGTGCAATAAGTTTGGAAAGATAGTTTGGGGTCAGCTTATAAAAAACTATACAATCTAAATCGAGAACTCTAGATTTTTTTCCCTAGTTTACTAAAACCTTCATATTTTTATAGTTTACATTTTAGTCATCTCTTATTTATCTGGTATTTCTTCTGTTGATTTTTTTAAACTGAAGTGTAAGAGTTTATCCATCACAATTACGTATCATTTTATTAGATGGAGTCAAATGTTTAATTCTGCCAAGATCATTTTTTGGATCCTGACTTAGTTACCTAGTTTGTTAGCTATTCCATTCAACTTTCTGTAATCTGATTTGACAAATATGTTATCTATATATCACCAAAATGTTAAAAACTGAAAAAAGATATGTTTAAAAGAATTTACAACAATCCACTCATTCCTGGGCATTCTATTGAAGCATGCCTTCCAATCTGACATCTGAAAATTAAGAGGATGCTTTGGTTCTAGCTATTCAGCCAATTTAGAATCGACCTAATTATAATAACATCTAGCCCACATGTCTCTCTGATCCTTACAGCACAGCATGAAAGATTTTGCCAAGTGCTTTGCTAAAATCAAGACAGGCTGTGTCCAAAACATGTCCCTGATCTAACAGTTTAGTAATCCCATCCCCAAAGCAAATAAAGTTGCTTTTGTATGATGTATTCTTGCTGGTGCTATAGTGGCTTTTTTGCTTCCCTTTCTAGGTGTTCAAAAAACTTATCTCATGTTTTCTAGAATTTTCCCAGGAAATATAATTAAACTCACAGTCCTATATTTTAGTAAACTCCATCTTGACTTTTCCCATGTGCTTTTAAATTTTTTAGGATAATATTTTCCTTTCTATATAATCTTATAAATGTTTGGAATCATAAGTATGGTGTACCCATCCTTTTGCATCTCAAAGCTTAAGCAAGTTATTTAATATCTCTGGGCATCAGTTTCTTCAACTGTAAAGTGAGGGTGGTTGTATTAGATAATTCTCATATTCTCTTTTAATTCTAAATTATAAGATCATATTATCCTAATCTTCAGATGTGTCTTCTTCACACCACTGGAAAATTAACTTTTTTATTGAACATATATGGTAACATTATATTTTTCAATATCTTCATTGACTTTCTATTTCATTTAAAATAAACTAAAATTTTTTCCACATCTGGCTCTAAACACTTTTTCAAACTCTATGATGTACTTCTACTCATTGTGGGTTGCTTCTGTTATAATCATGCCACAAATGAGTATCAAATAATTCTGCTTCCATGTCTTTGGTCAGGCTGTTTCCTATGCCCAGAATGATCTGCTATTTCCTGCCCTCTACCTAAATGTTCAATTTTTTTTTAATTTTAGCTCATATTAGCTACCATATAAAATCTATTCCCAATCTTTGAGTTAGAAATAAGTTCTATATTTTTTCAACCTGAAGAAATTTTTCTCTCTATTGTTCATATATTCTCCTATCTCACATAGTTCTGAGGAGAATCAAAGGCAATAATTGTAATAATGTGTATATATATACACACATAAACTTTTTATTTAGTGTGAAATTTACTTATAAATGTAAACTATGATATTGTTTATTATATAAAAAGGAACCGGTCTCTTTGGGGAAGGAAGTCAAAGTTCTATTGGGAGATATTAATGAAAGCTATGGGTCAAGGTATAATAGTAATCTAGTCAAATAGATCCAGACTGTGGATGGGAATAATCAAACTGTTTAAAGCATTCATCAACCCTGAGGGTGGGGTGGGAGTGAAAGCTTTAATGCTTTAAGACTTGAGAAGAGCTATTGTACAAATGACCACATCTAACCCATTATAACAGTTCTGTAAGGTATATGATACCCATGTTATAGATCTCAAACCCAACAGAGAGTAAAGAGGATTTCACATGTCTCTAAGAATGTGAAGACTTCCTCTGGTGGAATAGGCAGATGACATGAATTTGTTTTGATAGTCATGAAGGTTATTGAAGGAACACTCTGGAATACTTTGGTCACATCTCAAAGGTGCCAGGGTAATCCATAGCATCCAAGTTCATCTCCAATCATCTTTCCTTTTGTCTTGATGATTCTTGGAGAAAGTGTAACTCTGGTGACTGTGAAATTCTACCTCATTCAATTCATGTTCAAATCAAGATATCACCCCACAAAGCAAGGGGTCCTCTTTGAAAATCAAGGACAAACAATAATTTAAAATATTATCACAAACTATTACCAGTCATTATATAAGCATTATAGTTATCTGTGCTCTCCTTTATTAATTGTATCGAAAGCACTAGGGGAATTTTTACTTATTTTATTTTTAAAAATATTGTCCCTTAAAATTTTAAAATTAATTTTTACAAATAACCTTAAGTGTTTTTATTAATATTTATTATTCTTAAAATCATTTGCCTAAGTGAAATGAAATTGATGACCATTTGATAAATACTACCTATAGAAGATGATTCTTGAGGGGAATATTGAGGGAAGTCTGGGATCATAAAGGGTGGAAGTGAGGAGTGAGTTCTCTAGTGTAAATGTGTGGATATGGGAAGTGGGCTGATCTTTTGAAGAACAACAAAAATAGATAGTTTCCCTGAATAGAACAATGGGGATTTGAAGAAATAAACAATGATCCTGAAAAAATTACCTGGTGCCAGGTAATAAATAGCAGAATGGTTTGTATTTTATCCCAGAGACAATATCAGTCACTTGCAATTATTGAGAAGGGAAGTAACATGATGAAATTTGTGGTTAAGAAAAATTGCATTAGTATAATGTGCAGAGTAGACTGAAGTGAGAAGAAACCTTAATCAGGAAGACCAATTAGGATACATTGCCATCGCATGAATTGTTAGGAATGGCTGAAATAAAAGGATCAGATACAAGAAGTTTTGTGGAGGTAAAAGCAATATGATTTACAACCAATTGGTTATGTAGAAGAGAGAGAGAATGTGAGGAGCTGAAGATAATGCCAAGATTATGAATCCCAGGAGACCAGTAGAATGGTGGAGTCTTTCACAAAAATAGGCTAATGAAGAAGAATAGATTTTAGGAGAAAGATAATGAATTTTATGTTAGACTCATTGAAGTTGCTATGTTTTTGATCCATCCAGTTTGAAATATCCTATAGGTGACACCTGATGCCTTCCTGAATATATAAATCTATTAGTCATTTGTATTTAGACAATAATTAAAAATGTAGGATGAGACCACCAAGAAAAGAAAGTTCAGAAAAAAAGCTTTGAGGAATGGTAGTTGGGTGATTATAGCATAGGGAAGAAAAAAAAAGGAAGGAATAGGTGCCAGATATTATATTAAATACTTGACAAATATCTCCTTTGATCTGCAAAAATAATTCTGAATTGTTGGTGCTCTTATTATTCTCATTTTACAATCGAGGGAACTGAGCCAACAGAGATTAAGTGACTTGCATAATACTAGCTAGCATTTATAGAATACTTGATATGTCCTAGGCACTGTGTTACACACTTTCGAATTTTTATCTCATTTGATCCTCATAATAAACCTGGGAGGTAGGCACTATTATTGCTGCCATTTTAATGATGGGGAAACTGAGGTAAACAGAGGTCAAATGACTTAAACAGTTATACAGCTAACAAATCTCTCAGGTCATATTTGAATTCAGGTCTTCTGGATGCAGGTTCTAGCTCCTGCCTCACCTAGCCAACTCAGGTGGGAAACAGGAAGAATTCTGCTACAGCACTCTCCTTAACTACTTAAATCCTATTCAAATGTTGGTCTTTAATGAGGAATAAATCTCATCTATACTATTTAAATAAAGGACATACATTGGTAAAATGAGTCAAGATGTATATTAAAAGAAAATAAAGCTTTTGTATTAACATATACATTATTAGTCTTCTGGAAGGATGAGTACTAATAATTAATTACCTCATTAAACTTGATGAGATGAAATTCTAAAATAATAATCCTAAAGTAGATCTTTTTGTCATTCCTTAATTGCAAGCTAAGTTATATCTTCATACTACCATGAAAAATGGTAATGATATATTCAAGAGAAGAGATGGATATGTTTTATCTAGACATTTTTTTTACTTCAAGATTCATAAACTCTAGTACAATGTTCATGTTACCCTAACAGATAAGCAGAAACACAAGGTTAAAGCAAACCATAGGAAGAAATGAAGGAAAAAGAGGAAGAAGAGGAAAAGAAAGAAGGGAAGGAAGGAAAGAAGGAAGAAAAGAAGGAAAGAAAAATTGAGTGGAGAAAGATCTTATATTCTATTTCCATCTTAGAGGTTATACCCTAATGCTTGCACATAGAAAGAATACTATGTGATTATTTGCATTTGAGGGAAAGGAGAAAGGAAAGAAGAAAGGGAAGAAATTAAGAAAGTGTTCCCATAGGAAATGAGATCCCACAATGAAGATATGAGGAGAGAATAATTGTTAGACTTGGGCAACAAATGTTCAAATACATTGATATCAGGACAGAATGATGTCTTTGGAAAAGAGAAAATAGGTCAGTGTGTCAGGGACAAAAAAATGCATGTAGGGAGTAATATGCATTTATCCTAGAAAAGTGGTTTGTGGATGCAAATTGAAAAGGTTTTTATTTGTAAAGCTAAATAATTTGTCTTTTTATCATGAGACAAGAAGGATCCATTGAAGATAGGGAAAATACATTTAAATTTTCATTTTAAGATTATTTTTTATCAAAGATGCATTGGAAAGGAGAGAGACAAGGAACTGGGATTCTAATTAAGAAACTACTAAATAATCTTAGCAGGTTATGAGAGACTAAACTAATGGCCATGTGAGTAGAGAGAACAAAACAAATGCAAATAAGACTTGACATTTGTTTGGTTATAACAAATAAGAGAGGAGATGATTGCAGAGTTACCAACTTTAGTTACTGGAACAATGGTGGTATCTTTAATAGAATGAATAAAGTTTGGAAGAATAGCAGGCTTTTTGCAGGGGCAAGAAAGGAAAAAAATGTTGCATTCTGGATATGTTGAGTTTGAGTTGCCTGTGGATCATTCAATTGGAAAAATATTCAGTAGGGCTGCTGTTGTTCTTTGGTCATTTTTCATTTGTACCTGACTCTTCATGACCCCATTTTCTTGGTAAAGATACTGGAGTAGTTTGACATTTACTTCTCCAGAGCATTCTACAGCTGAGGAGACTGAGGCAAAGAAAGTTCAGTGACTTGCCCAGGGTCACAATGATAATTCGTCGACTCAGAAAGAAGAGTCTTTCTGACTCCTGGCCTGGCCATACCCAGTGTACCATGTAACTGTCCTAATAGCAATGGAGTGATCTTTTAAAATAAGATTTATTGATGCATTCTGTTTCTTACACAATCTTAGTTATTGGAATTATCCCCTTTCCTCCCAGATAATCATCCCATATAACAAATAATATTTTTAGAGAAGAAGAAAGGTCATTTAAACTGAGCAATGTTTTGAACTATACAGATCCACAAAGATTTGGGTTGGAGATATTCTCTCATATCCCTTCAACTGAGTCCTATTGAATATTACTAGGCAAGATAAGCTATCAGACATTAAGATTCTATCCCAAACTTAATTGCCAAGCATTTAAACTCTGCTTCAAAGAGTACAGTGCCTATGGATTGGTCACAAGGTTTGAATTCCTAAGATTATTTTAGGCAGAACTTACATAAAGCAAGTGCCCACATGGAGGTCAGAAGAAGGGCTTCAAGGACACTCTCAAGATCTCTCTGAAGAATTCAGAAATTGATTGTGAGACATGGGAGACACTGGCACAGGGTGATCCAGTATGGCATGACACATCCATAATAGGCATCATGCTGTATGAGCAAAGAGGAATTGCAGTAGCTCAAAAGAAATGTGAGATGGCCAAATGTAGAGCTATCTCCCTCCCTAATACTCATATAGACTATGTATGTCTGATGTGATAGAGACTTCCAAGTTCAAATTGATATGATCAGACACAAACAGCCAGAAACACTGTTCATTGACCCCAACAACATAATGTCATTTTTGATCCTCTTCAAATTCATAGGTCAAACAACAACAACAAAAAAAAACCAGCTAGATCTTTAAAATTTTGTTTACTTTTAATGGTATGCAGTTGTGCTTTCCTCATATTGGTGTTATTATGTATTTTGTTTTCTTTACTCTGCAGACTTTACTTTGCTTCAATTAATACAGATCTTTCAATTTTTTTCTGTATTCATGCAAATACTTTTTAACAGAACAGTAATATTCCATTACATTCACATACCCATAAATAGCAAAGAAGAAGATAAAAAGGGTTGCTTTCTGAACCAATGGAGGAATATCCTTATTGATGTAATTATATCATTACTGTTTCTGCTACTGCTTCAAGCTCATGTTCATGTAGTACCAGACAATTAATAAAACTAATTTCTCATAATAATCCTGGGAGGTAAATGGTATAAGTACCATTCCTATTCTGTAAGGGGAGAACTTGAGATTCAGGAAGGCAATGTCCACATTCACAAAAAGCAAATGAGATAGAAACTGAAGTCAGTACTTGTGACTGCAAGTTTTATTTTCTCTGTTGCCCATCCTTGGAATGCTCTACCTTGTCATCTCTGCAATTGCTTTCTCCTTTATATGTCCAGTTAAATGCCATCTTTCTAACTTTTCAATTCTATTCCATCAGTTAATTTCCTATCCTGTTATATATGCTGACTCCCAACTATATATATCTATATCTATGTATCTATGTATCTGTCTATGTATCTATCTATGTATCTATCTATGTATCTATCTATCTACCATCTATCTATCTATCATCTATGTATAAGATCCTTGAGGATAGGGGGCTGTTTTTTGATTCAGTGGTCAGCTCAAGACCTGGAACTTAGTGAGTGCTTATTCAATGTTTGTTAATTAACTGATTGAAGCAATAAATGAGGTTGATGACTTGTTTGTGATTTCAATATAGTAGGCAACTCCTGATGAAGAAACTCCCCATGCTGATGCAGATTTACAACCATTTTACAATTTATAATCATATAGAATTTCCCAAAGGCACTGAATAGTTATTTGATTTTTCTCAGGGTCACAATACTAGTATGGATCACATAACTAGTGTGGATCACATAACTAGTATGGATCTCTTTTGAACCCAGGTGTAACCAATTCAAGACAAACTCTCTAACCATTGTGCATTGCTGCCTCTGCAAATTACAATAATTTTAAAATAGTTCCTTTAAGGTTTACAAAATATTTTCATTTGTCTCTGATACTGGTCAAAGGGAGATAGGAGGTATAAATGTAAAAGACTTGGGATCAAAAAGACCTTAGCTCATTACATACCTGAGACACAGCTTTGTCACCCTGGGCAAGTCACCTGACTTCTTTTATGCCTCAGTTTGTTCTTGGTAACATGATTAAGGTAATGATGACATTGCTCATATGATAAATACTGATGAGGGGAAGTAGAGGCTCTCTGTACTTGAAATAATCATAATCTTTCCCCACAAGCCATTTTGCTTGGTCTTTGGGATCAAGTGTCACCTTTACCTACAGTAATGGATTAATAAGAAAATGGATTAATGGATTAATAAGAAAAACAATGAGCGTGGTCAAGCTGTTTGCCCTATGAATTTGAAGAGGATCAAAATGACATCATGTTGTTGAATCTGAATCTGACTTGATGACCTAAGTAAGATCCTTTCTAGGTCTATTTCAACGATACTATTAATCCTATTAATGAGGCAATTCAAGTATTAGCTACCTGGTGCCAAATTAGTGCTTCTATATCACATGCCTATATCATTCCCATTCTCAAAAATCTGCCTCTGGCATCAAAAGGCAAATTTCTGTTTGGCATTCAAAGCCTTTCCTGATCTTCTTAGAACTTACCTTTCCAGACTTAGTTCATACAAATAATCTATCTTCCAGAAAAACAAAATGGACTATTTGTTGTTCCTCCTCTTCAACATAATAATTCATTTACTGATTGATTCCTTTATAACAACTGTCCCCAATATCTGGAATTGACTTCCTTCTCTCCCTTCCTTCTTTAAATCTCCAGTTTCCTGTAAAAAGAACCAAAGTGTCTCCCCCACCTTTCTCCGTGAAGCTGACTTTTCCTGATTATTACAGTTTTTAATGTTCTCTGCCTATTGGAAGTGCCTAGTGTCTACTTTCAGATTTATTTATGCATACATAGCCTCCCTAATTCCATAAGAATGTGAACTCCTAAGGGGACACAGGAGGATAACGGTTTTTGTCATTTTATTTCTAACTCCTGCCATAATATCCTGCCTGTGGTAGGCCAATAAAGACTAAGTGATAAGTAGAATCTCCTCATCTCCACTGTTTGAAAATGAGGAAACTGAGACTCAAAGAAGTGGTGGGACTTGCCTAAGATCACCCAAGAGGAAATGTGAAAAGTTATTTTCTGATGATCAAGTTCATTGTTTTTCCTATTAGTCCATTACTGTAGGTAAAGGTGACACTTGATCCCAAAGACCAAGCAAAATGTCTTTTTGGGAAAGCTATGATTATTCCAAGTACAGAGAGTCTCCACTTTCCCTCATCAATATTATCATCTGGGCAATGTCATCATTACCTTGATGTCTACATGTGTACCAGCAGACGGCAGACACATTAGGAAGTCACCTGGAAGGAAGCAGCAGCAGCTGGTGGCAGCAGCTGTATTATGCCTTTGGAACTGACCTCAGCAAAAGCCCAAAGCCCAGGGATAAGTATCAGCAAGCCAATGAAAACCATAATTTTTAAAATACAAAATGCATGATTAAAATGCCCTAGCCAATTGGTTAAGGAGAGGAGAAATATGTATAAAAAAAGCAGCAATTGATTGTCACACAATCTACAAGGATTTTTATCCTGATGCCAGCATGAAAAATGTTGATTCCAAAAGAAAGATAATGCAATGCCAAAGAAAAGATAATACAATGTCATTTTTATTATTTCTTTTTGTTTATCACTTTTTTAAAAGGCATATGATTTATGTAGAATTCAATAAAAATAATGAATTCCATGCTCTAGAATTTTATTTTTCAAAGGAGATAATAACATGAATATTTGCAAATAAATAACATTTTAAATTTTACCATGAAAAAGGGAAATAAATTGCAAGGTAGATAGCAATTCTAATTAAATATTCATGTAACTATGACTAGGAAAGAAACGTCTTAGAAGAGGAAACCCTACCATAGGATAATTTTACTCCTTTGAAAAAGAAATCATTATTATTAGCTACATTAAGTATTAGATATGTGGAAGATTATGTTTTTGTATAACATCTATCTCTCTAACAATCTATGCACATGTTTGTTGTAAATCCTGCTGAATGCTGCAATTTTATTTTTATCCCTTAGAACTTTTATTTAAGTACTTTTATTTAATATGATCCTGATTACTCAAAGACATTGTACAATTTAAAAGCTGAGACACCTTAGAAATAATAACTAAAGTGAACTTTTGACTTGACAAAGAACTTGAGATCCAGAAATCTAAAGTTACTTGTTCAAATTCCCCTAGTTAATAGGAGACCTGAGACTTGAACCTAAGTCTCCTGACTTGGAATTCAAGTATGTGCTCTTTATAGTAAGAAAAAAAGGTGTATTAGGAAGAAAAAAAATCAGTTAACCTTGGTTGCTGTCAGCATTGCTGACTTAACTGATATTAATAGTTTGCCATCTCATTTATTTCCATGACTTCATGCATTTGGACAGAATTAATGTTGACCCAATGTAATTACTCCAAAAGAATTTAAGGATCACACAGTCTTTCTCCTTCTAGGTTTTTCATTTGGTAAATTGAGAATCTATGTTAAGGGATGTGTTTATCCAGAACTGCCAACTCTCAGCTGTGCAATCATTGATCCTTAAGCAGGAAGAGATTACAAACCCTTTATTTATTTTACTTCTCCCTCTTCCATCCCTTCAAACTCCTCAAATACTTGACTCATACTTTATGAAAATTTTTTTGGTGGAAGTCATAAAAAGGAAATTTTATTTTAATGAGGCTCTTTAGGATAATATCACAATATGAAAATGGAATTAAGATTTATTTTGAGTGGTGCTATATATTAATTTCTGGGATCAATATGTGGAATTTATTGGGAAGCAAAATGTTTGCTCATTATAAGGGACAACTGTCTAGGAAATGAAGCTATTCAAAGAAAGTCATATAAATGAGTTCGAATATTTGCTAACAGATATAAAACTTACATTCAAATGTAAAGTGCTATTTCTACTTGAGGTGGTAGACTTATCATCACTCAAAATATTCCAGAATAACCCTGTAAAGTTACTTATAAATGCTGAAAAGGGAAGAACAGAAATTTCCCCAAAATTCACAGTACATAAGTTTTGTCCATTTCCTCTACATCATAAATATGATGATGATGATGATGATGATAAATATGCATCTAGGGATAATTAAGTACCAATCTCACTAAACTTCAAATGTAATTACTAACTTCTTAGTCTGTCCAAGTTTTTTTCTAGGACTTGGAATCATGAAAGATTCTTTTTTTTTAATTTTCATCTATTTGTACATGCATATTTCCAGGACACAAAACCTCCCCTCTATCCTTTCTTCCCATTGCCCTCCCCTTCAGTAGGGAACAGTCAGGCTAGCATTTTACATATATAATTTGTTAAACATACTTACAAATTAGTAATTTTTGGCATGAAGAATTAGAAGAGGAGATTATTTTAGAAAGTGTTCATCTGATTCAGCAGGGGTAGTTTTTTCTGTGTGTTTTGTTTTCTTTTGTTTTTCTTCTACTGGTTGGAGATAATATAGTTCATAACCAGTCTAATACAGATGTCCTAGCTCTCTGGGACTGTTGAAAGGAGTTGTGTCTATTAAGGTTGTTCATCTCATAATGCTGTTGATATGTATATTGTTCTCTTGACTCTACTCCCTTTGCTCAACATCAGATCCTGTAAGTCATTCCATGGCTCTTTAGAAATCTATTTACATCTTTCCTTTTTATTTTAGAGATTAAGAAACTCAGTCATAAAGTCTGAGAGCCAAAATTTGAATTCAAAGCTACTGGCTCCAAACATAGCATTTCCTCTATTGAAAAACATTAAATAAAATATTTTTAAAAATTCATAGACTCAAATGTAAGAATTTCTATCTAAAAATCAAAAATCACTCAATTATATCATGCATCATTGATGTATAAACAAAAAATCCAATTTTTCAAAATTATAAAAGTTATATAGACCTTCATAAAACAACTAAATGATTTCTCCTCCTCCCTTATATGTATAAGATATTTCCCTAAAACTAATTCTCTCCTTACCAAAAACCAATGACTTCTGTTACCAGCACCACCAGGACCATCCATCATTTTAGGCTTTCAAAGCACTTTACATAAGTCAACTAATTTGAGTCTATCACTTCAACCCTACTTGTGTAAGATTAGTAAAGCACTCTGCATATAAATAACCCTGTTTTCAAAGAACACAATTTAAATTTTACTTTATTTTTGAAAACTTTATCTATTTATTCATCTGAATATATCATCTCTTCCTTATCTACTGTTATTTCTATTTTTTTAGTTTTTTTTTTTTTTGCAAGGCAAATGGGGTCAAGTGGCTTGCCCAAGGCCACGTAGCTAGGTAATTATTAAGTGTCTGAGACCAGATTTGAACCCAGGTACTCCTGACTCCAAGGCTGCTGCTTTATCCACTAAGCCACCTAGCCACTCCCACTGTGTTATCTCTATGTAAAAGTCAAAAAAGAAACACACTTCAGCAAAATAATTGACTGTGCCTAACAGTGCAGTATTCCACAACCATAGCTACTACTTCTGCAAAGAAAGGAAGGATGTACATTTCCCTTCTATTTATGGGACCACATGTGATCATTATAATTTTATTGCACTAAATTTGGTTTTATTGACTTTCTCATTATATTAATATGTTTATTGGATATATTATTTTCCTGATGTGATAAATTTCTTATGACCCAATTTATAGAAATCTACCCATTCTCCAATGAGTTTTTTTTTTAATTTAAAAACTGCTCAGGATTTTATTTTATTATTTAATTTTTTAAGAAATAAAAGTTTTTGTTATTTAACTTATTTTTAAAAAAAATTAATTTTAAATTATTACAATAATCTTGTTGGGAGAGTAATCATAACCTCCCTCCAAAAAAAGGATGAGAAACCTCAAGAATAGTGAGAGAGAAAAACATGTACTTCAGTCTGTGTTGAAATTCCAGCAGCTCTGTCTCTGGGATGAGTTGCCGTTGCTTCACTATTTTTCCACAGTTGCTATTACTAGCTGGATTTCCTTCTACTCTATTCCTTCACACTCTCACTTTTTTCTATTATCTCTTTCACTCTGTCCCTGCTCAGAAATGTATTTTATCTGAGTACCCTCTCCCACAGTCTTCCCTCTCTTCTATCACCTATCCACCCTTTCCTCCTCCTGTACCCCCTTATCCCAGCCCTTTCATCTCATTTTTCTCTAGGGTAAGATAGATTTCTATACCCTATTAAATATGTATGTTATTTCCTCTCTGAGCCATTGCTAATGAGAATGAAGGCTCCCTCATTACCCCTTGCCTTCCCCCATTCAACTCCATTGAAAAAGCTTTTTCTTGACTCTTACATGAAATATCTTAGCCCCTTCTTCCTCTCCTTTCCCTTCCTCCTAGTACTTTCCTTTATCACCCATCGACTCCAACTTTATATTCAGCTTCTTCCTGTGCCTTTTAAATATATGCTCCTTCTAGCTGTTCTTATGAATGAAAAAGTTCATATGAATTATCAGTATCTTCTTTCCATGCAGGACTACAAACAGTTCAACATTATTAAGTTCTTCATAATTAGACCTTCTTGTCTACCCCCCCCCACCCCATGTTCACTTGAGTCCTGTACTTGGAGATCAAACTTTCTGTGCAGCTCTGAAAGTCCATCTTTTCCCTTGAAAGAGGATGTTTAGCTTTGCTGGGTAGTTTATTCTTGGTTGCATTCCAAGCTCTTTTGCTTTCCAGAATATCATATTCCAAGCCCTATGAACCCTTAATGTAGGTGCTGCCAGATCCTGTGTAATCTTGAGTATAGAGCCACAGTAGTTGAACTGCTTGTTTCTGGAAAATTTGAGTATTTTCTCTTTGACTTGGAGTTTGACTAAAATATTTCTGGAAGTTTTTCTTTTGCGATCTCTTTCAGGAAGTGATCAGTGAATTCCCTCAATTTCTATTTAACCATCTTCTTCTAGGATCTCAAGGCAATTTTGCTGTATTATTTTTTGAAAAATTAAGTCTAGGCTCTTTTCCCGGTCATGACTTTCAGGTAGCCCAATAATTTTTAAATTATCTCTTCTAGATATGTTTTAAAGGTTAATTGTTTTTCCAGTGAGATATTTCACATTTTCTTCTAACTTTTTTTTGGTACAGTTTTATTTCTTCCTGAGTTCTTGTAAAGTCATTAGCTTCTTTTAGTTCCATTCTGAATTTGAAGGAGTTATTTTCTTCTGAGATATTTTTTATCTCTTTTTTCCAGTTGGCCAATTCTGCTTTTTAAGGCATTCTTCTCCTCATTTTCCTTTTATGTTGTTTTTTTTTTTCCATTTGGCCTAAACTGGTTTTTAACATATTTTTCTTTAGTATTTTTTTGTATTTCTTTCATCAAGCTGCTGACTTGGTTTTCATGATTTATCTGCATTACTTTCATTTCTCCACCCAATTTTTCCTCTACCTCCCTTAATTGCTTTTCAGTCTTTTTTTTAACTCATCCATAGCCTGAGACCATTTTCTATTTCTCTTGGAGGTTTTGGATACAGAAGCTTTGATTTTTGCCATCATCTGAGTATGTATTTTGTTCTTCCATGGGAGCAAAGTAATTTTTTTATGGTTAGATTCTTCTTTTTTCATTGTTTGCTCATTTCCTCAGCCTTTAACTGATTTACCACACTTTCCAAGGCTTTGAGGGGTTTTTGGGACAACCCACAGGGATCTTAATTCCTCTAAGGTCCTAAGAGAGGCTTCAGGCCCTCCCCTCTGCTCTGGAGCTGTGAGGAAGTTCCCTGCTTGACTATGGTGGAGTTGTGGGGGCCCAAAGTGCAAGCTGGATCTGAGTGTGGGCAAACAGCTGATTCCTGCCCCCCAGGGAGAACAGAGAGATTTCTGCAGTCTGCCCTGAGTCCCTTACTATCTATGGGCTGAGAGCTCTGGATGTACTGGGTGGTTCTGCAGATTCCTGCTGCAGGTTCTCCCAGGGCTGCTCTGAGGCTGGTTCTCTACTCTGTACTCACTCTGATGCAGCACAGTTCTCTCATTACCCCTTCCGACTGTTCCCAATGATTAAAGCACCCTGTTTGCCATGGATCTAGGCATCCAGCCCAGCTGTGCTAAACTGCTGCTGAGGCTTTTTCCAACCCCAGTCCCTGGTGGAACAAACATGTCCCGGATATCTTCTAAGTTATCTTGGAGTGGGCAATTGTATCACTCACTGTTTCTGTGGGTTCTGCCCCTCTAAATTTTGGTTAGAGTCATAATTTGACTGCTTTTGGAGTTTTTTGGAGAACGAGTTTCTGGGAATTAATTCCTTCATGCCACCATCTTGGGAATTCTTCTTATCTATTGTTTCTTATTATATAATGACATTTCATTACCTTGATACAATTTATTTAGACAATAACCAGTTAATGGCCATCTTCTTCATTTTCAGTCCTTTGAGTCTCCAAAAAGTACTTTTATGAATATTTAATATATATTAGTAAATCATATATATATATTTATTTTTGATCTTCTTGGGGATATTTCTCTGGCAATAGGTCCTTTGGTTTGAAGGGATTGGACAATCAAAGATTTTCCCTTGATCCCAGGTTTAATAGAACTTCCATTCCCATTTAGAAAGATAGGTCTTTTCCTCTATATCTAACAGTTCCACAGGGCTAGTTAATATTAGTTCACTGCCACTTTCAGTGTAGGAATGGTGTGCAGTACTGGCTTCCCTGGTTCCATTGGCAATAGAGGAATACAAATATCAGTACTAGCACCAGCTGTAGATACTGGTCTTCATAGTGCCCCAAACTTGGTAATAATATTAAAGCATTTAAAGGACTATCATGGGGAAAAGGGCTTAAATATATTTTTCTGTGTCTTAGAAAGTCATGAGGCAAAAGGATAGACCTGAGGAGGTTTGGACCTGAGGAGGTCTCCCTACATGAGTCTCCCTAAGTGGAATGTGATCAGTGGAGGTTTTAGCTGAAGTCTTTAAGCAGAGGTTAGATGATGACTTATTAGATTTCTTTTAGAGAGAATTCTTGTGAGATTAGAGATTGAACTTGATAAAATAGGGATTCTAAGAAGCAAAAATGAGGAGTCAACCAGTGCAAAGGCATGAAGATGAGAGGAGGAGCATCCTATGTGAAGAAAAGCAAGGAGACCTGGACCTCTGCATGCCAGAAAACTAAAATGATAGCAAAATGTTGTAAAGAGATTTACATGGCAAGTAGAGAACTTGATACTTCATCCTAGGGTAATAGTGAGCCACTGGAATTTTTTAGGTAGTATTCTGCCTAAATTTGAGAATAAGATAACTCAACTGGGCATGCAAGAATTATGAATTCCTCATTAAATATTGCCTATGCTCAGTAAAATTAATTCCACATCTACAGTAGATTTCCTATTAGAGCAGAAAAGCATTTTATTCTTGAAATTGTTTTCCATGGGCTCTTGGAAATTACTCAGAGATCTATTGCATGCACCCATTGCCTTCCCCCACACAATAGAACATGTAATGGCTCCCTCAGTTTTTGTGCTTGGAATTATTAATCCATTGTATAAATCCATGTATGCGTTCAATTCATCGAAAGGACAAAATGGCACCATTTTCCATACTGGATTTGCTCAGATTTAAACATTTCCTTTACAAAATATTTGTATTTTAAACCATTTTCTTAGATATGAACCAAAAAGTAATGAAATCTGAAGTAAATGTAGACTTGGCTGGTTCTTGTCCTTTTCTATCAAAGAAGATCAAAATGATATCACTTATGTTGGAGACAAATTAGACTGTGTCTGACTGTGGCTGATCAGATCAATGCTAGTTCGCGATGGTCTACAACAGTTTGGGCACAGATAGTCCATGTGAACGTCTGGGATGGGTACTAGGTTTAATTGAATTATGGATCAGCTTTAAATACCTATTGATTTACTTCTTTAACTTCAGCATGCTAGAAAGATTAGGTTGATACTGTTGAAGGGAAAGGGATCATTCTGTACATCTGACTTACTACAAGGAATAAGACCTCAAGCCTTCTTAAAGAAGGATAGAAAAATGGGAGAACCATAAGAAACATTTTCAACCACATATTAAATAAATTTTAAGAGGCAAAATCCAGTTCAATTTAATAAAATGTATCATGTTTCCTTAGCTTGTCTAATGGAGGGGTTGGAGATTCAGGATAAAAGGGACACACAATGTAATTATAAAAGCTCCATCTAAAGCAAGCATTTATCTACATAAGCTTTATCCCCATCTCCATTAATATTCCCTAATTGAACGGACCATATCCAACATGACATCCCAACACAAATATTAAGGTCTAATTGTGGCAGAGTGTATGATTTTCTTTTATCAAACATATGGGTATTTATGCAAAAGTAACATTCAAAGATGTGGCCAAATCTTGAATCTCACACCCTACCTCTACTCTTAACAAGAAAGACTATTTTATGAAATAGTTATTTAAAAGATTCAACCAAAAAAAGGATGAAGAAAGATTGTTATTAAATCTTAGTGGAATGATCTTGATCATTCTTTTCCCTTGTGTCAGGAATTAAAATGGGGTCATTGCAACAGGTGAGTACTGAAAGCCATCAGGGGCTTTGAATTTATGCTGTTTAAGATCATGTTTCCACCCAGATTTCATTTTTTTTCTAGATATTAGCCTTTCAAATTGACAAAAAAGGAAAAACAAAATGAAAAACAAAAACAAAGCAAAAACCAACCAAACAAACCACTTCAGCTAGAATGTAGCTTTCCATTGTATCTGCTGTGGGCTTTTCTCTTTGCTTTTTTGTGCTAGGCAGAGAAGAAACCAGAGTTGCCTGGCCAATGCTATTTTCATTGGTCTTCTGGGAACTGCTATGCAAAGAGCAGCCTGCTGTCTGATTACTGCAGGGAGAAACTCCTGATTTGATCAACCCATTCACTATCAAAAGCTGTGACTCTAAAATATTATAAGCTCAAGTATCAGAGGGGAACAATCTGACAAGCCAGAAACATTTTCCTATTTGGAAAGGATTTTTTTCCCTTCTTTTTCATCCTTACTCCCAATGGCATTCATGCTGTCCAGAATTAAGAATAGCACAAAAGCCACAGAGGCTTCACTGTCTAACACTAATCAGCCTTTTGATTTATTTGCTTTGGAAAATGTGCCGCATGCAGCATTTTCATTTTATGAGCCTGCCCAACATCTCTATGAGCCAGCATTTTTTTTTCTCCCAGTAATTCAGCAGAGGCTGTGTGCAGATGCCAGGAGGCTGATAAGAATTAATGATCTCTTATAAAAAAAGGTTGCCTTAGTTTGGCTTTCCACTAAATTGAACAACCTTGTTAATTGTATCCATCTTCGTAACATCTTCTTTATTGTCACATGTGTTTCTGCAGTGCCTATGCTATGCATTTATAAGATTTAATTAGGGTTTTGTTAATGGTATGTTAATGTGAAGACATCCTTGGGAGACCAAGAACTGTTGGGGTAGCAAAAGGTTCTGGTGTCTCCAGGAAGGTGGTTTTAGATAGGTTTTATTTATTTATTTTAAACATCAGGGATAAATGTTATGTTTACATATTAACCATTTTCTTCCAAACAACTGAATGAAGTCTCCACTTTCCAATCCGAGGAAAGGTAGCTGCTTTTTCTTCTCATATATTCAGCTATAAATGTTGAATTTTTATTCATACAAAAGTTGTTCCCTCCCATATAGCATTAGGAGGATTGCTATAATTACTTATGCATGAATCTCTTTGTTTTTTTCCTCCTAAATAGGGTAATTTCACAAATGTGTTCCATTTTCCCCCTTGATACTGAAATTCTGGAGTTATCTATTTATGATTTTGTCAATGTGAGCATCTCATATTTTATAGGTATTCATCCATTTCTTATTTATCCATTATCAATTCTATTCTGATAAAATATCTCTGCCTGGAGTCTTTATTATGAAAAAAAAACATTATTGTGGTATCTTTCCTCTTGTTTTTAATTTTTTGTTGATTTGATTTTCCTTTCTGTTTGAGTTAAATTAACCTATAATATGTAAACTGTGCTGGCATTTTAATGAATAAAAGAGCTTTATATTGTTCTCACTAATTCAACAGGGTTAGGCTGGTATTGCTTTTTTTAAATAACTTTTTTTAAATTTTAAGTCATATTATGGCTGAAATAAATATGCAAGTTTTCTTAGATATAATTTGTGATGAATTTTTTTTCATTTTAATAGAGTCAAATATTTCTTTCTAAGATATCCTGTATATTAATTTTGTCATTCCCTTTGATATAGTTTTCTGTTTTTATAATTTGGTATTTGTCTCACTCATAAATAAGCAAATCTTCTTTACTTAGTAATATTCACTTTTCTTTCATTATTTTAATTGCATTTTATTCTGTGAAAGCATTTTTTTGGCTTTTATTTTCTATAACAGGGGATGATCAATTTCATAGATGCACAATCAAATTGTAAATACTCAAACCGAGAATAAAAAAATGTAGCTTCTTTAATATATCCATTCAGTTCTTTTCAAATACATCTCATTATTCTTTTTAGTTTTTTTTTGGCAAGGCAGTGAGTGGAGTTAAGTGACTTGCCCAAGGTAGGTAATTATTAAGTGTCTGCAGCTGGATTTGAACCCAGGTTCTCCTGACTCTAGGGTCGGTGCTCTACTCACTGTGCCACCTAGCTACCCCTCCACATAGCTTTTCTAACTTATTTTAGAATTGCGGATATTGCCTAGAGGTTTTAGAAAAGTCTGGTGTGTCTATATCATCTATATCTATAAATGTGAGTATATATCTATACAATTATATGTACATATGAATATATTCATATAACCAGATATATAACAAAGTATAATCATGTATATACAAGTTACTTAATATATATCTATAATTATAACTCTTAACTATATATAAACATATATGTATATAAGTCTGGAACTATTATTTCAATAATGTAGTGGTAGAAATTTCTTTTATTATAAAAATTTGAAACTCTTCTTTAGCTTTATAGTCTTCTACTGTCTTAATATTTCTTTGCCACCTATCCATCATTTCCCATTTCCATTTAGGGTGACTATCCTTTTTAAGTCCCCAAATATGCAACTGTTATTTTTCTGCCAAAAAGTTTGAATGTTTATTTTACTAATGAATATAGAAATAATTGGTGAGTTATGCCAATAACATTTTAAATTTTCCTATCACATTTCAATGATGTCAGTATTTTTATTGTTTCAGTGTCCTTTTCTAACAAGAAAACAATTCTGTATTTTATCTGAATGAAGAATATTCGTCTAACATGTAACTCTAATAAAAGTCATAAAAGAGACTAAAATATATATCATGGTGAAACTTAAGAAAGAGAATATAATTCCTTTGGAATTATATAACACACACACACACACACACACACACACACACACATATATATATACATATTTCTTACCAATCCAAACATAAATGATGCCAAAATGCACCATTTTTGTATAACTAGAATGATAATATTACTTTATTTTAATTTCATCAATAATTTTGTGTTCCACAGGGAGGATTGGATATATATTTTTCAAGGTTATATGAAGAACACAGTGTGCTGAATAGACTGAAAATGAAATACAATAAATGAGTTGGATATATTAGTCACTAGTTCCAAGGGGAAGCAATTTTTTAAAAGGTTAGCATTTACAATGGCAGCAAACTGCCAGAACATATTTTTGCTGATAATAATCCAAATGTTGGATGATTTCAGAAACCTATTAGACTAAAAGTAGTACATGATTCAGATAATTCCTTCAGGAGCTTAGATTAATGAAATCATGTGTAATATGAAAATGAGAAGATGGGGGAATATAACAAGTTGGGTACTTGAAACAAAGTTAGAATTAATGAACCTATCTTAACTTAAGATGTGCATATTGATATAGTTTACATTTAAGATAGTCATTGGTTGTTCCCTAAGGAACAAATACATACCCAATCCTCCCTGTGGAACAGAAAATCAACTTCATCTAGCTTATACTTGATTAAATTAAAATAAAGTAATATTATCATTCTAGTCTTACAAAAACGATGCATTTTAGCATCATTTATCTATGTTTGGATTGATAAAAAATTTGTAGCTATATATGCCTATATAATTCCAAAGGAATTAATTACTGAGAAACTTGGGAGATATTTGCTCATGCTCCTTACTTTTTGATAAATTTTGCTTTTATGTCATTTTCATTTTCAAATATATCCCCTCCTTTTTTTTAGGTTTTTGCAAGGCAGATGGGGTTAAGTGGCTTGCCCAAGGCCACACAGCTAGGTAATTATTAAGTGTCTGAGACCGGATTTGAACCCAGGTACTACTGACTCAAGGGCCGGTGCTTTATCCACTGCGCCACCTAGCCGCCCCTTGCTCCTTACTTTTTAAAATAAAGAATGCACATTGATTTGAAATACACATGGCATAAACACACACGCACATACTTTTCTCTCCACAAGTTTTTCCAGTCTTCATTCTTCTTGATTTCTCTTCAGTTTGATTACTGGCAATATCACTTTTTTGCCCTTGATACTTTTTTCCCTCTGAGTTATCATGCTACTTCTCTCTCCTGTTTCACCTCCTTGCTGTCTAACTGTTCCTCATTCTCCTTTGCTGGATCTTTATCCAAGTTGTATCAACTGAAAATGAGCTTCCCTCAAAGCTCTCCTCTGGGCCCTCCTCTTTATATATTTCACTTACTGATACCAACTCCCATTAATTCAATTATCATAGTTTTGTTAAAAAATTCTCATTCCTTTTTCTTATCAAATCTATTACCTTCTAACCTCTATCTCGTGACATCAGTGATGTTAAGAAACTTCAAACTAGATATCACTTAAATATCAAAAAATGTTCAAAACTGAATTCATCATCCTTCCCTCTAAACCTCTTCCAACTCTCCTATTGTTAGGAAAGGAACAACAATCATCATAATCACCTGGGCTTCTAATCTAGAAGTTTAGATATGTACAATTATATAAGCATACATAGATACATATTCTTTATCAATCCAAATACAAATGATGCCCAAATGCACCATTTTTTAGTATGAATAGAACCTAATTCTTCATCACAGACATATCTAACCTTTAAACAAGTACTGTTGTATATAAGTTCCTTCTCATCTTGAAGATTTTGTCACCACACTTTGTCAAGCTACTCATAGTTTTCTGATTGGAGTCCTTCCTTAAGTCTTTCCTCACCTAAATCTATCCTTGTCTCACTTATCAAATTGATTTTCCATGGGTCTGACCATGCTTCACTCTACCACTCATTTAATAAATTCTAATGAATCTCTAGTAACTCTAGTTTCAAATCCTTGGTAGCTAAAGGCATTCATAATCTAATTCTTTTATAGCTGACCCTCATCAACAAAGTTCCTCGTAATATAGTGACACTGTCCTGATTGCTATTCCTCTCAAAAGACACTTCATTTTTTATTCTATGCAGTTTATTTTCTCTTTCCAAGTTTGATTGATAAGTTTTGTTTTCAAATTTATATTTTCAGATTAATTCTCACTCATGAAATCTCTTTAAATCATGTAAAAAGGTTAAGTAAAAATAATAATACAGTAATTCATCCAAAATTGCACGTTATATTTTACCTCTCAATTAAAAGATTAACAGATGGCTAAAATGGAAGTATGTTAAACATGATTGTACATGTTTAACCTATATCAGATTCCTTGCTTTCATGGGGAGGGGAGGAAGGGAGGTAGAAAATTGTTCAACTCAAAAGTTTACAAAAAGAGGAGTGTTGAAAACTATTTTTGCATGTAATTGAAAAAATAAATTAAAAAATAAATAAAATATGGATGTAGATCAGCTTTCAGATATATTTCATCTGGAATAATGAACAGTCATTTTATTAATAATTCTGGCATTCAAAGTTATTTTTGTTTATTTGTTATTCTTTTTATAAATTATTGTCCTTCTATTGATCTATCAGTTTATAAATAGTTTAAAGAATGTCCATTTTTGTAATGCTGATGTTATAGTGTAAAGTGTTCTGGTTCTTCTAACTTCATTCTATATCAGTTCATACAAGTCATTTCATGTTTTTCCTGAAATCATCAACTCATTTTTATAGCACAATAATCATACTTTGTAATATTCATATGCTACAGTTTATTCAGATATTCCTCCACTCCATGGTGTGTTCACAAAAGACTAGTTCCTTGGTATGAGGGCTGTTGAACCCTTTTTAGGGCTGTTTTCCATCTCTGATGTCAACCTGAGCTACCTAACTCTCATCTGTGGCTCCAAGAAGCTGTAGCTTGCACAGTGGCCACACCCTGGTAAATCATTTTGATATGTGGGCTAAACCAGGTTGAGGGTAACATAGGGAGTCCCAAACTGATTGGTGAGTAGTGGGGGATGTCTAACCCAAGCATGTGAAGTCTTCCACTGGTGGAATGGGTGGCAGAGAACAATTCATTCCGATGGCTGTGAAAACATCTGAAGCAGGTGCTATGGAGCACTTAGAGCTTGGTTAGACATCAAAGATGCCAAGTTCATCCACTGCATCTAGAGCTGTCACCAGTTGTCTTACTATGCTGGATCATAAAGACTTTGGAAGACAGAATGAGGCTGATGACTTCCTCACTTAAATCCAATTTGTGCATGCCACAAAAGACATCACTCATAATCATTTCTCAAAGTTCTTTGGTGACAGGCAAGTGATGAAGCAACAGGTGTGAATACACTGGATGCTGTAGTCATAACCCTTCTCACAGGGAGCCCAGGCAAAAGGGTCATTTCCATACTGAAAGCAGCAGTGGGAATTCAGCAGCCCTTTGGATGACTGAGCAGTCTTTTTAAGGATCAGACTGCTCACCTCCAGATGTGAGGAAGGGTATAGAAAAGGTGCCCTAAAAATTGTCTGCTTACCCAACCCTGCCTGATTTCTGCAGCAGGCAGGCATCCCACAGTGTTGTTGAGACACAATTCTTCTTTCAAAGAAGATTCTACTCACCGCTGGTGCATAGAATATGTGCACACTCATAGACAACACAAGATCCAATAGATTTGAAAGATGAAGAGATCTTGTTGCAAGAGAACTCAGAAGGCATAGTATCCAAATAGCAACCATGAATGGAAACCAGGCTGGCAAATGAAGGCCAACTTACTGAAGTCGAAACTGGATACACTTTTTTTTTTTTTCTGGAGTGAAAGGGAATACCATGAAGCTGGGGTAGGTTTTGCAGTCAAAGCTAATCTAGTCAACATTCTTGAATGCCTTCCAAAAGGAGTGAAAGACAGGTTCATGACAATGAGATTGTTACTTCCAGGAAAATGCTATGCCACCATCATCAGTGCAAATGCTCCCACCATGATGAATACTGATGATGTTAAAGAAAATAATTTATGAAGCCCTGGAGACCCTTATTATCAATGTACCAAAAGAGGACAAGCTTATAATTATGGGTGATTTTAATACTAGAATAGGCTCTGATTACCAGACATAGCAGGTAGTCTTTGGGAGGAATGGAGTTGAAAACATTAGCAGCAATAGTCACCTTCTAATAAAGACTTGTGCATCTCATGGCCTTATCATCTCAAAAGTTGTCTTTCACTTCCCTAAATGCAATAAAACTTCCCTGATGCATTCTTGTAGCAAATATTGGCATCTAATAGACTATGTGATTGTAAGAAAAGACAGACAGGACAAGAGAGTGAGAAAGGCAATGTGCAATGCAGAATGCTGGCCTGATCAAAGAATCATCTTCTTTAAGCTAAATACTCACATTCAGTCAAAGTGGTAATCTCCAGGCAAAATTACTATCAGAAGAATTAATGTCAAAAGATTAGAATGTCTCTCTGAGAAGGAAGTTTGTTGCTAACTTGGAAGGAAAACTGAGCCACAGTTGTCAATAAAGGAGCAGAAAAGGAATGGGGAGCTTTCAGAGATCTGGTGTACAGCATGGCATTTCCTCACCTGGACAAGAACACTCACAGACACCAACATTGGTTTGATGAAAATGATGGGGAAATACATAAGCTGCTAAAGGAAAAACAAGAACTCCACAAAGTTTACCAGTAGGATGGTTCATCCATTTCTATGAAGACAACCTTTAATTCCATCAAAAGTAAAGGCCAAGTGAAGCCTAGAGAGATTTCTCAGAAAGAAGGCAGATGAAATTCAATTTTATGTAGACAGTAACAAACCAAAATGCTTTTATGATGCCCTGAAAGCTATTTATGGACCAAGGATATATGGTACATCTCAACTACTCAGTGCTAATGGATCCACATTGATTAACAATAGGGATATGATCCTAGAGAGATGGGCTGAACACTTCCATAGTGTTCATAACAGACCATCACCAATCAATGAAGAAGCCACTGATTGTTTATCTCAAGTTGAACTCAATGAGTCTCTAGCCAAAGTTCCAAATGAAGAAGAGGTCTTGGATGTCATTAGACTCATTTCAAATGGCAAAGCACCTGTAATGATTCTATTCCAGCTGAGATCTACAAGGGGAGGGGGTCCACTGATTATCCAAAAAACTGAGTGAAATTTTCCGGATTATATGGGATGAAGAGGTTGTACCCCAAGAATTCAAGGTAAAGGGAATAGATTGCCCAGTGACAATCACTCTTTTAGTCATTGATGGTAAGAGTCTTACCAGAGTCCTTCACAATAGAGTGATCCTTCACCTGGAAGATGGTCACCTCCCTGAGAGCCAGTGTGGTTCAGAAAGGATCAAGGAACAGTTGATCTGGTATTTGCTGCCTATCTACTCCATGAAAAATGTCAGGAACAGAACAGAGGTCTGAATACATTTGCAGTGACTGAGGCCTTTGATACTGTTAAAATTTGGTTGCCTGGACTTCATCAGTATTGTATGTCAGTTCCATGAAGGCATGCATGCTTGAGTACCGGATACTGAAGGATGCTCTCGAGATTTCCCAGTCACCAATGAAATAAAACAAGGATATGTCCTTACATAATTTTTTTAGCATGATGTTTTCAGCCATGTTATCAAATGCCTTCACTGAGAATGAACTTGGCCCAAATTCTTCAACTTGACAAGCCAGCACCAAAGTTGAGGGAGTGTTAGTACATGATCTGTCTGCAGATGATCGTGCCTTCAATGCAACCTCTGAAGCTGACATGCAACAAAGTATGGATTGATTCTCTGCTTCTTGTGCTAATCTTGGCCTAACAATTAACATCAAGAAAACACAGGTGTTCTGCCAGCCAGCACCACACCATCTATATTTGGAACCATTGATTATAGCAAATGGAGAAGTTTTGAGTATTGTGGACAACTTCACTTTCCTTGGCAGTGGCATTTCCAAAGTGGTACACATTGACAATGAGGTGGACACTTGCATTGGCAGAGCTTGTTCAGTATTTGAGAGTCTCTGAAAGAAAGTATGGGAGAGAAGAGATATTTGACTACTGGACTGAAGGTCTACAGAGCCATTGTGCTGACCTCATTGCTATCTATATGCCTCTGAAGCCAGCAATATGTCAGAAAACTGAATCGCTTCCATTTAAATTATCTTAGGATGATTCTGAAGATCACCTGGCAGGTGAAGATACCAGACACCGAGGTCCTTTCTTGAACTAAATTGTTTATCATTCCAACATTACTACACAGAGCAAACCTTTGATGGGCTAGATGTGTTGTTAGAATGTCCGATGTATGCTTGCCAAAAAGAAAAACACAAAGCAAAACACAGAACAAACTCTCACAAGGAGGTCAGAGGAAATGACAATGAGACACCATGAAGGTCTCATTGAAGAACTTTAGAACTGACTGTACAGTATGGGAGACACTGGCACAGGACTCTTCAGCATAGCATGCCCTCATCAGTGAGGGTGTTGCATTCTATGAGGAAGGAAGAATTGAAGCAACTCAAAGGAAACATGACATTCATAAGTTTAGGCTACCCACCCCAGGTGTTCACATTGATTTTTTGTGCCCAACTGTGGTGGAAGCTCATATTGTGGTGGCTGAGCTCACATTGATCGGGGCACACTGTAATTTGTCTTAAACTATTAGACTTGTTTATGCAAAATCTTTTAAATTTTATATAATTAATTTTTTCTATTTTCTATTCTGTAATCCTCTATTTTTCCTTTGGTCATGAACTTTTTTCCTATCTATACATCTAAGAGGTAACTTTCTCCTATCTCATATTTCTTTAATTTGTTAAATGAAGTGTCTTTTTATAACTAGGTTCATATTCATTTAGAATTCTCTTTTAATAAGGTAAGAGGTATTGATCTAAATCAAATTTCCCTTCATAATACTTTATAAAGTTTTTTAAATAATGAAGTTATATTTATGTAGTTGGGGTCTTTGTGTTTATCATATGCTAGGGTATTAAATATATTTACTTCTCTATGTTGTTTTCCTTTTGTGTTCCAGAGATCTCTATCTCTGTCTCTGTCTTTATCTCTCTCAAACTGTTTTTAAAAATTAATACTTTGTACTATAGTTTATGATCTGGTGCTGCTAGCTTCACTCTCCTTTATTCCTATTTTCATCATTTTTCTTGATTTTCCTAGTTTTATAAAGTAATTCTTTGGCAGTTTGCTTGATATTATATTTAATAATTAATGTAATTTTCATGTTTATTTTATTGATTCATCCAACCCTGAATAATTAGTATTTTATCCAGTTGCTTAGGTCTGTTTTTATTTGACTAAACAGTTTTTTTTATCTAGTTGTAGTTATATAATTCTTGTAACTTAAATCCAAAATATTTTATTCATTCCATAATAGTGGTTTTTTTTTTTCACTTGAAAGTCCTCCATGCCTAAAATTCTTCCTATCCTTTCACTATTTCCTGGATTTCTTCACATTTCAGTTAATTTTTTTCTACAAAAATGTTATCTAATCCCCTTTAATGCTATTGTCTTCTCTGTATTGACTGTCTCCAATTTTTCCTGTATATAGCTTGTCTGTTAAATGTGTGTGTGTGTGTGTGTGTGTGTGTGTGTGTTTGTGTTTTGTCATCTTATTACAGTTGGAAAACTATTTAAAATAAATTATTTTCTTCACAAAAAAGTTTTCCTGCCTTTATGTATACAAAGACATGATTTGTTGGTTATTATCATTTAATCCTGTATCTGTATGGCTTCTTTGTACATGGGTTTTTTTTGTGGGCTGTCTCTGTGACAATCTATTATTTTTCTTTGTATCCTCAACATAGTGTTAGACACAATACTTGGTAGTTAATAAATGATAATTGATTGATGGATCTATCACATCATTTATAGATTTATAGATTATAGATTTATAATTATGTTTATAGATTGCTTTGAATTTGTGATTTTGGTCACAATTTCTGACTGCATTTTGACTTCTATATATGTAAATAATGGAATTAGTTTAAGCAATATTTAAGATTTCCCTCTAATGACTTCTATGTTTCATTGATTTCTGGTAAGCCCTTATTGTATTCATGAGAAAATTGAGACCCAGAAGGGTTAAATAATTTACCCAAGGTCTCAAAGGTAGAGTTGCCATTTAGCTGTGATGGTATTGCACCAGATCTATTGTACTCACAGACTCATTGATAATGGTGCAATATGACTCTATAGAAATAGCTATCAGACTTTGAGAATAACCATGAGAATAATAGGAAAAAGTCCATGGGATTTACTTACCTAGGTATTTTTAATTCTTAGTTCTTTTAATATTTATAGACCAGGCAATCTGAAAAATAGTTCATATTTTAGACTTATCAACTTTATCTAATCAGAATTTTATTGATTTTATTTAATATAATGTTCTGGTTATTTGATTTTTATACCCATTGCAGATCATAAGGAAAAAAAATCATAAGGGATGAAGAGGGTAAAAGAAGAGGTGATAATCTGATATGTTAACAGCAAGGGAAGAAAGAAAAAAACCCCTAAAAATGGAAATAGAATTATATCATAACATCGTGCAATTAAGAACTTTAATCATGATGGACTCTAATGAACAAGAAAGTTTAAATTGTTTGATGTCTTTTGTTTAAAAAGAGCTATGTCACAGAAATATAAAATGTTACTTTCAAAATGTGTTCAAGTTGAAATGTTATCAGTTATTTCATCATAAATGAAAACATAAATGGGTTGTCCTCTACAAATATGGAGATTGTATCCACATCATTGAGAGTGTAACTCCATATAGCTATTTAAATAAGGAGTTAATGTTCATTCAAAACTTTTGAATAAGCACATTACTTTTCAAATTTCTCCCCTAAGCAAACTTTCAGGGTAATAGACTGGTAGCAAGTTAATTTTTGGGTTTATCTTGATTTACTCATCTGCAAAAAGGTAATAATGTTGCCTACCTCACAAGGTGAGTGTGAAGATAAAATAGACAAATTTGTAAAGCTCAGGGTACTTTATATATTTTAGCTATTATTGTCATTATTTTCAATGTTCTAGCTTAATAACCTCTTACATAAAATGAATGACTGAACAAATGAATGAATGAATGGTAAAGAAGAGTAATTTGTAGATTGAATGAGGCCTCCTTTATGAATGATTTATCACTATTTTTACCACTGGATTAAGAAAGGTATTACCTGGGCCAACAAAGTTTCTCAGTCCTGATTGTCCATCAAACCAGAATTAGACCAAAAGGGTCTGATTTTTATGTGACGAAATATGGAATTGTTTGATGCAATTATTTGGTTGGTGGATGCTCTTTTTCTTTTATAATTTTTGGTAAACTCTTAGATCTTTAGCCTAGGCCCCAGGATTGTGGGATTATTGGATCACAGAGTAGCAGTATGTCTATATTTGTACTCTTTTTTTAAACCTCCTACAATGTTTTTTTTTTTACCTCAACATTCATCAAAAATGTTAGGAAAATGACCAAATCCTTTACTGACCTTTACTGACATATTATTCTTGACCTCTTTGAGGCTTTAGAAAATGTTGATCACCCCCTTCTACCTGATACACTCTTCACTCTTCTAAGTTTATGGAACTCTTCCTGCTGTTTCTACTTTTTTAATGTTCCTTCTCATTTTCCTTTGCTGCATTCTCATTAAATCATGTACACTGACTAAGGATAGCTCTTAAAGTTGTGTTTTAGACCCTTTTCTCTTCTTACTATGTTCTTCTCTACATGGTGATCTTATTAGTTTTTTTGAATTTAATTATCATTTCTATACTCATTTCCAAATCTACCTATTCAATCCTACCCTCTTTACTGATCTCTAATTTCAAATCTTCATATGTCTTTCAGTCTTCTAACTGGATGTCCAAAACTGAGCTCATATTTTCTTCAATCTCTCCCTCCTTTCCAAGTTCCTTGATATTGAGGGCACCAACATCCTTCCAGATCTTCGTGCTGTCAACTGAGGTATCATCCTCAAATTCTTATTATGTCTCACACAGCATATCCAAGACTTGTTGATTTTGTACAAAAATCACACAATTGCTTTTCCATCTCTCTAATACTGCTATTACTCTGGAATAGTAGGCCATCTTCTTATTGAAAGAGCCAGGTGACTGGTGTGCCTGCAAAAAGACTGTCTTCACTTTAGTACATCCTCCATTTAGACACCAAAGTGATTTTTATAAAACACCAATCCAACCATGCTCTCGCCATACTCCATAAATTTCAATTTTGTATTTTATCAAATCCAAAATCCCATGTTTTACATTCAAAGCATTCATAACTTTTCCTCACAACCTTCCCAGTTTTCTGATGCCTTCTACCCCATAATTCCCACTTATTCTTCTTTGAAGTGACACTGGTCTATTTGTTAACATTATCTTTTTTTTTCTCTTTTTGAGAGGCAGTTTTCTTTATTTTAAATTTTTAATATTTCCCCCAATTTCACGTAAAACAATGTTCAGTAATTATTTTTAAAAAAGAGCTTCAAATTCTCTCTCTCTCTCTTCACTCCCCTCATTGAGAAAGTAAAGAATTTGATATAGATTAAAAATGTGGAATCATGCAAAACATTTCCATCTTAGTCATGTTATAAAAGGAAACAGACCAAAATAAAAACCCAAGAAAAATTAAGTATTCTTCAACCTATATTCAGACTCCATCAGTTCTTTTTTTCTGGGATGGATAGCATTTTTCAATGATAAATCCTCCAGAGTTGTCTTAGATAATTGTATTACTGAGAACAAGTCATTTAACGTTGATAATCTTACTATAATGCTGTTACTGTATGCAATGTTCTAGTTCATTTCATTTTTCATCATTTTTGTAAGTCCAGGTTTTTATGAAAGTATCTAGTTCATCATTTCTTATATCTTAATAGTATTCCATCACAATCATATATCTTACATTGTTCAGTCAATCCCAATTGAAGTGTTTGTTACTCTCTCTTTGAATCAATTCTGAAAGTTCAAGCTTCTCCTGCCACTTCCCACTTCTTTCTTGTCTCCTTTAGCTGAGGTAATTTCCCCCATTCTATCTCTTCCTTTCCCTTTCTCCCAATGCATTACTCTTTCTTGTCCCTTCATTTTATTTTTAAAGGACATCCCATGATGTTCAACTCACATGTATATTGTCCTTCTAACTGCTCTAACAATATATTTATAGCTCTGTGTGTATGTGTCTGTCTGTGTGTATGGACACACTTGTAACTTCAAATATCATCTTCCCATGCAGGAATGTAAAGAATTTAAACTTCGTACATCTCTCTTGCTTTCCTTTTCCTGTTTCCTTTTCTATGCTTCTCTTGAGTTTTGTATTTGGAAGTCAAACTTTCTAATCAGTTCAGGTCTTTTCATGAGAAATGCTTGCAAGTCTCCTATTTTATTGAATTTCCATTTTCCTCCTGAAAAAGTATACTCAGTTTTGCTGGGAAAGTGATTTTTTATTGTAATCCCAGTTCCTTTGTCCTCCAGAATATGAGGTTTCAAGGACTTTGATCCTTTAATGTAGAAGTTGCTAAATCTTGTGTTTTCCTGATAGTTGGTTCCATGATATTTGAATTGTTTCTTTATGGTGACTTGTATCATTCTTTTTCTTAATCTTGGAGTTCTGGAATTTGGTTGTAACATTCCTGAGAGTTTTCATTTTGGGATCTCTTTCAGGAGATGTTAAGTAGATTCTTTCAATTCTTATTTTACCCACTGAGTCTAGAATATCAGAGCAGTCTTCCTTGATGATATTGGTTCTTTTTTTTTAAATCATGACTTTTGGAAAGTCATATAATTCTTAAATGATTATTCCTGGATCTCGTTTCTAGATCAGTTTTTCTAATAAGATTTTCTAATAAGATTTCACATTGTCCTATATGTTTTCATTCTTTTGGTTTTATTGATTCTTGATGTCTTAAAGAGTCATTAATTTCTATATCCTCAGTTCTAATTTTTAAGATTATTTGGGGAAGCTATGTGGTGCAGTGGATAGAGCACCACCCCTGGAGTCAGGAGGCCTTGAGTTCAAATTCCAACTCAAACATTTAATAATTGCCTAGCTGTGTGACTTTGGGCAAGTCACTCAAACCACATTGCCTTAAATAAATAAAAAAAAGAAAAAAGAGGAATTATTTTCTTCAGTAGATTTTGTGCCTTTTTTTTTATTTGGCCTATTCTATTATTTAATGGGTTCTTTTCTTCAGTGGATTTTTATGCTTCTTTTCCATTTCTCAATTTCTGCTTTTTAAGGCATTCTTTTCCTCATTTGATTTTTGTATTATCATAACATTTGATCTATTCAGGTTTTTAGATGTTATTTTCTTCACTATTTTTTGTGCCTCTTTTACCAAGCTGTTGGCTTGTTTACTATTATTATTATTATTATTATTATTATTATTAGGTTTTTGTAAGGCAGGATTTGAACTCAGGTCCTCTGGACTCCAGGGTTGGTGCTCTAGCCACTGTACCACCTAGTTGCCCCCATTATTTTCTTGCATCATTCTCATTTCTCATTTTTTTTGCTATTGTTCTTAATTTTAGAAATCATTTTTGAGCTCTCGTGTGTCCCGAGACCCAATTTATATATTTATTGGAGGCTTAGGATGTAGAAATATTGACTTTGTTGTCTTATTCTGATGATCTTTCTTTGCTTATTTTATCAGGCTATTTCCTAATTTTCAACCTTTTGTTAAAGTGGGGTTCTTCTTCCAGGATGGAGGGTGTACTGTTCCAAACTTAAAGGGTTTTGTGCATTTGTTTTTGAGGATACTTCTAGGATCTTCTTTCTTTTCATTTTTTCTAAGTTGATATGATCTAAAGAGAGGTACATTTACTACTCTTCTGGTCTGTGAGTCACTACAAAGCACTCTTTGTTGTCTGAAATTGTGATGTGACTCCTTGCTACCTAGGGGCAGCAAACTCCTCGGTGCTAGTGCTCCTTTTTATCTTGGGTTTGACATTCAGGACTGTAACCTGCTTCTGTGTATTCCCAGTACCAGCAAAGAGACCATGAAAATCTCCTTCTGACCAGTTGCTCAACCCTCTTACCTTGGAAGCTGCTGCTGCTGCTGCAAATGTTGACTCAATTATTCCTAAGACCTGCTGCTTTACTAGGGATAGCCTATATCGGCGCAGTCTGCACTGGACTGTTTCACTCTCATTCCAGTGGGATAGATCTTTTCTGTCAAACTTGTAAGTTTCCTTGGGCAGGAAAATTGTTTTACCCTGTCCCTTTGAGTCTGTCACTCCAGGACTTATTTTAGGATATTATTTAAAGATCTTTGAAGGGTTTTGGGGAGGAGCTAAGGGAGCCCTGACATTCTCTTCAAGGTCTTGGCTCCAGCCCTCAGCTTTGTATAGGTATTTTCTTTGTTTTTGGCTTTTTTTTTCAAATAATAGTATTTTTTCCAATTATATGTAAAGATAGTATTCAATAGTCATTTTTGTAAGAGTTTGAGTTCCGAAGTTTTCTCCTTCTTCCCTTCCCTCCCCTTTCCTTCCTTTTCCCCACGACAGTTAAGTAATGCATATACAATCATGATAAACGTATTTCTAAATTAATCATGTAGTAAAAAAAAACAGAAAAGGAAAAAATAAGAAAAAACAAAATAAATAAAAATATGAAAATTGTCCACTTCAATCCATAGACAGACTCCTTTGTTCTTTCTCTGGATGTAAATGGCATTTTTCAGTCACAAGTCTTTTGGAATTGACTGATCACTGTATTACTGAGAAGAGCTAAGTCTATTTTAGGTGATAATTATGCAGTGTTCCTGTTTCTGTGTACAATGTTCTTTTGGTTCTGCTCACTTCACAGCATCAATTCATATAAGTCTTTCCAGGTTATTATGAAATATGCCTGCTCATCATTTCTTATTGAACATTATTTTCAAACTTGTTAATTCATTCCCCATTTCATAGGCTTCCTCTCAATTTTCAATTCTTTGACACCAGGAAAAGAGCTGCTATAAATATCTGTTTCCGTGGATCATTTTCCCTTTTTTATGATCTCTTTGAAATATAGACCCAAATAGTAGTACTGGTGAATTAAAGTGTATCCACAGTTTTATAGTCCTTTGGACATACTTTCAATTTATTCTCTAGAGTGGTTGGATCAGTTTACAACTGCACCAAAAGTGCATTACTGTCCCACTTTACCCACATCAATCTAACATTGTTCATTTTCCTTTTCTGTCCTATTAGTCCATCTATGAGGTCTGAGGTGGTTTTTCACAGTTGTTTTAATTTGCGTATCTCTTTTCAATAGTGATTTAGAGATTTTTTGATATAGCTATAGAAAGCTTTAATTTCTTCATCTGAGAATTACCTGTTAATATTCTTTGAATATTTATCAATGGGGGAATGAATCATATTCTTTTTTATGTTATTTTATTTTTCCAGTTGCACACAAAGAGAGTTTTCAACATCTTCTTTTCCTAAGCTATTGAATTCCATATTTTTTTTTATTATTCTCCCCTCTCTTCCCCCCTTCCCATGGCAGTGAGTAATCTGCTGAGGTTCTACATGTATAATTCTGTTTAACATATTTCCTTATTATTCATATTGTGAAAGGAGATTTAGAACTAAAGGGCAAAAGAACCATAAGAAAGGGAAAAAAAAAAACTTAAAGCAGTTTTAAAAGGTTGATGCAGTATGCTTTATTCTGCATTTAGACTTCATAGTTTTCCCTCTGTATATGGATAGCATTTTTCATCATAAGTCTTAGAATTATCCTTGATCACTGAATTGCTGAGAGGAGCTAAATGCATCATAATAGGTCATCTCACAATGCTGTTGTTAATGTGTACATTGTTCTCCTGGATCTTCTCACTTCACTCAGTATTAATCTTTCCAAGCTTTTCTGAAATCTTTTGACTTGTATTTATGATTTTGACGCCTTTCTCTCTAACTAACTAACTATATATATATATATATATATATATATATATATATATATATATATATATATATATGTATTTGAGAAATTTAGTCTTTATCAGAAATACTGGCTGTAAAAATTGTTTCCCAGCTTCCGACTTTCCTTCAAATTTTGTTTGCATTGATTTTATTTGTATAAAACCTGTTTAATTTAATATAAGAAAAATTATCCATTTGCATTTAGCAATTTTTTATAAAAATATTTTGGTTCCCAATAATATAGTAGTTTCTACCTATCATTTTGATAATATTTTGAATTTTAATTTTCTCCCACCCTATCTTCCCTCTCTCCCCACTAAAGGCAATCTGGTAATCTTTACATTGTTTCCATAACAATGTTTTCTTGTTTGATAATAAATTACTCCCCTCTCTGCAGATCTGATAGACCATTTTTTACACTCTGAATTGGCTTATAAAAAAATGTGGAACTCAAAAGTTTATAAAAAGATGAATGTTGAGGGGTAGCTAGGAGGCATAATGGATAAAGCACCAGCCCTGAGGTCAGGAGTACCTGGGTTCAAATCCAGTCTCAGACACTTAATAATGACCTAGCTGTGTAGCCTTGGGCAAGCCACTTAACCCCATTTGCCTTGCAAAAAACCTAAAAAAAATGAATGTTGAAAACTATCATTTATATATGTGTGTGTGTGTGTGTGTGTGTGTGTGTGTGTGTGTGTGTGTGTGTAGAATTATATATAGACCAAATATGTCTAAATCATTTGTTCATTTTGACCTTATCTTTGTATATGGTGTGAGATGTTAGACTAGGTCTAATTTCTACAATGCTATTTTTAAATTTTCCTAGTAATTTTTGCCAAATAGTGAGTTCTTATCCCAGAAGTCCAAGTCTTTGGCTTTATCCACCAGATTACTATATTCATATACTATTGTATATCCAATTACATGCAAAATACTATAGTATCTTGTTTAGTTAATCTATTCTACTGATCCAACATTCGTTTCTTAGCCAATATCAAATGGTTTTCATAATTGTCTCTTTATAATATAATTTTGAATCTGGCATAATTTGGTCTCTAGTCATTTTCTTTGACACTTTTTCATGTCTACCTACTATTTTCCTTCAAGTCCCAAGTAAAATCCTACCATCTAGAGTATACTTTCCTAATCTTTCTTAATTTCAGTATCTCTTAATTATTTCTTATTTATTTTGCAAATCACACATTTGTCCATATTTGTGTACTTGTTTTCTCATGGTAGATAGTGAATTCCTCAAAGGCAGAGACTATCTTTTGTCTTTGCCTCCCCAGGGCTTAGCACAGAGCCTGTTCTATTACAGGTATTTAATAAATGACTATTAACTGATTCTCTAAAAGGAGAACTTTGAAGTAGCCTAGTCTAATCTACACATTTTACAGATAAACCACAGTAGTAGAGAGAGACTAAATGACTAGAATCAGAATTTGTATCAAAGCTCTTTGATTTCAGATTCCATTTTTCTTTTCCAGAACTGACCGGCTGGTTGGCTGTTTGGCATCTTTTCTTCTTTTTCTTCTTCTGTCATGTGCAGTAGAAAATTCCATAATTTATTCTTTAAATTTATTTTATTTATACTATTAAATCCAAAGTAATAAAAGAGTCAATAAACATTCTTTAGGTGCCTACATTATGCTAAATGCTGGGGATACAAAGAAAGGCACAAGCCATTTCTTTCCTTGAAGGAGCTCACAATCTAAGGGGAGAGACAACACATGAAAAGCAGGCTGGTGGTGAAATTACTAGACCCTGGGGAATGATGTCATTCTAGGGTACTGATCTGGGACGTATGATTTTCTGCATTGATATGATCTTGTAGAATGATGAAATGATGAAAGGAAAGCATTCTGGTGGAAATCATGAGGAAAATTACCTTAAATAGAGAAGGATCAAGGATTATATTCCTAATTTCTACATTTCACCAACCTATCCAACCCAAGAGAGGGAGGGACCCCAATGGTGGGAGGTACTAAAAAGCTATAGTTTTCCGCATTGATGTCATCTTACAGATTTTTCAAAATAGGCAGAGAGAATTATTGCTATTTTCATAGAGATCAAAGATTGTTATTAAACTATTCAATAAAGGATAAAGTCTAACCAATATATTTAGGAATAATTCTTTGTTGTAGAAACTGTAGTAGTTAACACAGAAGCAAGGATTCTCAGTGAAGTAGCTCATACTCCTGTCTTTCACTCAACTTCCAGATTTGGAGCTGGATATACTGTCAAAGTTTGGTTAAGCCAAGAAACGAAGCAACATAATGCCATCTCTGACTGTCTCAACCTCCATTTCCCAGGAATCCAATTTAAGGTAATACCAAAATTCTCCATCATTGTTTTGAAACAATATTTTTAATGACCTCTATTAAAAAGGATAGTTTTCTATGTCTATCTATGAGTTCCTTTTTTTATAGTCAAATATAATTTCTTTGGCCACATTATAAGACATCCAAAATTCCTTTGTCTCTGTAATAACATGAACAACTGGTTTGTTCAGCAACTCTGAGGAAAACAAAGCAAACTTGGTTTCTATAGCTAAAGTGGATGATATTGTTGTGGCAACATCTTTCTATTCCATAGAGATAATTCTAGTGCAAAACTCTTATTTTCAGAATGCCATATTTTAATAGATGGTTAAAAATATGCTTGTTTTGTTGGGTTTGCAATGCTCTAGGGTTTTGCAAAATGTGTAGTTCTGGAATAAAAATAAAATTATGTCAAACTTTTAAAGAGTTTGTGTAAGAAAAGTAAGGCAATCAGTTTGGGTTTTTTTTGTTGATTTCTTTATGTTTTGTTGATTTCATTGTGTTTGTTTTTAGCATTCCTTCATTCCCTTGCATTCTCATTTGTCATTAAAGTCTTTGTACCCTTATTCAATAAATTAGATTATCTGAGCAGAAATATTTGGACATAAGATTTTATCCCTCAAGGCTCAGCTAGCATCTATTAGTTATATGAAATTAAGTCACTTAACCTATTAGAGATCTAGGAAACCCTCTAAACCTGTAAGTTTTAGAGAAAGTATTGACCTTCATTGGTTGGAGGAGCCTCTTTTGAGATTTCCCTCTACCAATGAAATCATAGATCCAGTCCTTTTTCTTAATATTATGATGCACAAGCATTTATAAGACCATCCTCTCATATTTTTATCATCACAGATAAGGAACTCCCCTCTACACTTCAAAAAAAATTGACCTAAATTATCAATCTAGTCACCTGATCTTTTTCTTCCAGAAATATTATAAGTTTATTTTTCTTTCATAAGCATATTAAAATTTTTTCTTTATTTCATTCAGTCCAACTTTTTCTCACTACCATTCAGATTAACCACTATCAGGAAATATTGGTTGTATACCCACTAGATGGAAGGCTATCCTGGTTTAAATCGATTAGGTATTGTTGGTGGGGAGGGGGAGTTTGGGGGAGGTTTAAAGAGAATTCTTGGCAATTCTGTGGATTTCAATGGCTCTACTGTTTATTAATTCACATTTTGTGATTTGCTTTTTAGGGACAACATCTTAATTTATTGGAGTACCGTGTGCCACAAAGATGGGGGTGCTTAGCAGACTTGTTCAAAGTTCTAGAGAACAATAAGACTTTGCTGAACATCAAACACTATTCTATTAACCAAACTACTTTAGAACAGGTACTGCATTTCATTGTAATTAAATACTTTGTATTTGGAGTTTTCCATATGGCATTTTTAGATATATAAAAACATTGATAAAATTCTCTTAGTAAATATAAAATATTAGAGGCTGTATTAATTTTTTAAAATCAGACTTGTGCTTTTATTATATTATTGTTTGATTCCCCCTAATATTATAATGATTTTTGATAAAATATTTTATTTTAGGCTAATATAAAAATATTAACAATAATAATAAAGTAATAATTATATTTATTATTTAAAATCAATTTACATATGAAATTTCATGTTATCTACTGTCAGGTGGTTAACAATACAATTTCAATTTTTCTTATTTGGATAAAAGTTAAGTGACTTACTCAGGGTCATGAAGAAATAGTTTCAGATCTATGTTACTATGTTTGGGGGTCCAAATACTATACCAGCTAACTATTTACCTCTGATAAAATCTCAATATAACTCAACATCTTTTTAGCTGATTGAGATGTATCATATATATCTTATATGTTATATAAGATCAACCTCCTGATCATCCCTACTTATGCATGCAGGTATGTGCAGAAACATAAGCAGATATATTATAGATATGCAAATACACACAGCCATTAAACTACTTACCCAAAATAAACATAAATGTTCAGATAACATAAGCTATAACATGACCATTAGTGTTGTTTTCTTTTCCAGAATGGGATGGGGGTTCTACATTAAGTATATACAGAAATACACAGATATATGATATGTATATACATGCATAAATAAACATTAAATATATAAAGCCACATATGGAAAAGAAACTCAAAATTTACTAATGCAGTACCAAGGATTGATAGTTAACTCATAGTCCTGGTTTTTATTAAAAAATTCATAATGATATTTACACAGAAGAAAGCATCTGGGGAATTCATTTATATTCTGAATAATTGTCTCATAGGATTTACTTGGAAAAGCAACATGGTATAATGAAAAGAATACCAGCTTTGGATTTGAAATACCTTTGCTTGAATATTGTTTCTCTCTTACCTAATAGTCTGTACAATCAATTAGCTGTATGAACCTGGGAAAATCATTTAATTTTTCTAAGCCTCAATTTTCTCCCTTATGAAATGGGAAAAATGTAATGATATATTCCATCTAACACAAAGAGGTAAAGACTTTGTAAACACTATAGTATAGTCTGAAAATAGCTATCATTGTTATTAGTGATGGGTTACATTTTGTGCCAGAGAAGGAACCAAAGTACAATAGAAAGACCACTGATTTGGGGGATCTCTGGAGAGTCAGTGAAACTGGTGCAGAAGAATATATTCTAATTTTAACCAATCTCAAATTAAAATTTATCATGACATATAATGATGATTTTTAAAAAGTTATACTAAGAAATGTTCTTTGCTTCTTTGCAGAATGTCAAAAGGGTTCATGATAATTGCACACACACACACACACACACACACACACACACATACAGATTAAAAACCTCTACTTTAGATCAGGTTATTTAACCTCTCAGATTCACCTCTAAGATTAAGGGGTAGTGCTTTGATAGCTTCTAACATTGCTTCTGGCTCTAATATAACTTATTCTGTGAGGGACCAACATTGTAGAGATCACAGATTCACAAAAGCACCACAATATTAGGAAAAGGGATCGGATCTGTGATTTCATTGGTAGAGGGAAATCTCAAAAAAAAGGCTCCTTCAACCAATGAAGGTCAATACTTTATCTGAAACTTACAGGTTTAGAGGGTTTCCTAGATCACCAATAGGTTAAGTGACTTAATTTCATATAACTAATAGGCGCTAAGTGAGTCTTGAACCAGACTTCTTGGTTCAAAGTCCAGCTCTCTAGTCATCATTCCATGTTTCCTCTCATCAAATTACTATTATTATTACTATTATTATTATTAGTATTATTATTCATCTGCAGTAGAAGTAGTATTATTATTAAAAGTTGTAATAATAGTATTTAAATCAATAAACATTTATTAAACTCCTATTTTATACTATGTATGCAGTATATCAAGCCTTGGTGATATAAAAAGAGGCAAAAAAAAAACCCAGTCCTTGATCATGAGAAACTCACAATTAATTAGATAACAAAGTAGAGGTATAATTTCTGATTGGAATTTAGAGACATGAATATTTCTTCTGATAATATAGGTTGTTTTCAACAAAGTCAAGATTAGGCCATAATAAATGGACTACTACTCTCCATAGCCTTCTAACAACATTCAGTATTTACATTGTGTCTTGCAGGTCTTTATTAGCTTTGCTACACAGCAGCAGCAAACTCCATTCCCTACCTTTGAATCTTCTACCAACTATATTCATCCTCATCTTGTGTCAATGTAGCTTCCAAGACATCCTACCCCCAAAGAAGTTCTGAGCTATTGAAAACAACTCTCCTCATGGAAAGGCTCATGCTTCAGAACCTGCAAGAAACTGCCAAACTCAGCTCTTTACTCTATATGTGAGAATGACTTGTGTAAAGCCACATAGATAATTCACAGACTAGACAAGAACCAAGGTCTATTGATTCCTTGGCCAGTTCTATTTCTTTTGGATACATTAACATACTTCGTTTTTATTTACCAACTCCAATGAGATCACTTTCAAGTCATGATTTTATTGAGCTATAATGCTATGACAAGGAAAATGTAGTCTTTCTGTTGCACAAATGATGTTCTCTATATACATTAAAACATTTATTATTTAGCCCTGCAGCATTATTAAATAAATTGAACAAAGTCCCATAAATTATACATGGCTGAATTCTCCCTCAGGCTTTTAGGTTTTAATATTTCTTTTTGGGAAGAGGGAAGAGATTTAATAGTGATAAATTGTCATTTTTTTTCTACTTTGGCCTTAATTTCTTTTGTTTCTAAGAAAAACGTAAATGGGGCCCTGTGTAATGGAATACAACTGAAAAGCCACAGGGATATAACATTGACAAATAAAATTTTAGTTAAATGCAATCTCATAACTTTATAAAATGAAGTCTTTAAAATACTGTTATTTCAAGAAGGAATCTTTATATTGAAATAAATTTGTCTCTTTTAAAACATATTTTTTGGCAAAATAATAATACTAATAGCTAGCGTTTATATAATGTGTTAACATGATGTCATTGGCGCTTTCCCTGGTCTAGAAGTGATAAGAATTTCTCAGGACAGAAATCGCTCAACTTATTTTTGTTAACATCATTTGGAAACTCAGTCGAGGGTGACTAATTTAATTTTTATTTGATTTTTTTGTGCAAGTAGAATCATTGAATAATATTTGTAGTAATTTAGAATAAAAGCTTTTCTTTTTTGGTAGTGTTTTCTTTGCTACAATAGGATATAATTAAAATCTATGGAGTTCCAGCTGTTCTTAATTGCACCATTTTATAAAGGTAATGCTTAAACCTTAGACCTTCTTAGCTGATCAAGGTTTGTTTTTCAGAGTGACTTTGAGCCAAATCCAGGTAATTCTTTCCAAAGGATATCATGGTTTCTTATATTTTAGCCTATTTTCATTGTCTGAAGTAGAAAATTAATTATTTTGTAATAAATCTTTTAAAAATTCTGAAATATGACCAATCTTTTACAGTGAATAAACTAAATTTTCTTTAAGTTGGTCTGTTTCTTGGATGATGTTCTTTTTTTTTCTTTGTAGTGTTATCTGTAACCTTCAGTACCTAATTTAATTCAAGTAATATGGAAATGAAGGTACCTTTAAATGTTGAGAAGGTTAAAGTAAAATTGAGTAGTATACTAGGTTGCACTGTAGGATAATTTTTTCCTCCAGTCTTTGAGCTAGAGTATTCATAAAGTTGAAGTTTCAAGGTCTGCCATTGAATAATGTCTTTTAAAAACAACAGAGAGAAAACATACTAAAGACCACATCCCACAAGACTGAATATAAAAGGTCAAATCTTATGTTAATGTTGAAAATGTCATTGTATCTTTGAATCTTGCAAATGTTTTATGCTTTTGGAGTTTCTTGTTGTCCAAGGACCTATAGGTTTAAGGTGAAAAATTTTGAGAATTTTTTTAAATGTGCCTTTCTCTGAGAGCAGGATTGATTCATCAGATTCCCAGTAGAAATTATAGTCTAAAACATGTCAAAATTAGCATGATTAATATTTCAGTATTTATTGCTATAGATAAAAAATTCAACTTTCAGTTCTCAGTTGAATGAGAGTGTGGCTTCTTTCCCAATCCTACCTCATACACTTTTCAGCTGGGTGAACCCTCTTGTGCCTCAGTTTCTTATTTGTTCACTGAGAGTTGGATTAAGGGATCCAGAAGGTCTCTTTCACTTTTTGTTTTTGACACCACTAGCTCTGTCTTGGATGGATCACATTCTTTATGATAAGTCCATCACAAAAGCGACTTCCATATTTTTCCACCGTTGTTGCTGCTGATCACAGCTCCCTCCATCCATTTCTCTTCACTACCTTATACTATATATTTCTCTCTCCTTTCACTCTGTCCCTCTTCTAAAATATGCTGTAGGGTAGCTGAGGGGCATAGCAGATTGATCACCAGCCCTTGGGCCAAGAGGCCCCATGCCTACATACCACGCTGAGACCCAGCAACCATCCAGCCCAGTGGTCCTGGACAGGTCACCCAATCCAAGCCACTTGCAAGAAGTAAAAAAGAAAATGTATTATATCTGACTACTCTCCCCCATGATCCACCCTCTCCTCCATCACTCACATCCCCCCCTTCTCCGTTCCCTTCTTTCCTCTTTCCTCTAGATGTCTATACCCCATAGAGGATATATGCTGTTTCCTCTCAGAGCCACCTCTGATGAGAGTAAAGGTCCCCCTTATTCCCCCTCACCTTCCCCCTTCCATATCATTGCAGTAGCTCATTGCAAAAAAAAATCTTTTATATGAAATATCTTAGCCTATTCCACCTCTCCTTTCTCTTACTCCCAGTACATTTCCCTTTTAACCATTGACTTCATTTTTACAATATATTATATCTTCAAATTCAGCTCTCTCCTGTGCTTCATCTATGAAAGCTGCTTCTACCTACTCTGTTAAATGAAAGGTTTCATATGAGTATTATCAGTATAATTTTTTTCTATGCAGGAATACATGTAGTTCATCATCATTAAGTCCCTCATATTTTGCCCCTTCTCTTTAAGATTTTTGAAATATTATGGAGAGAATACCTAGGGAGAGACTCTTCTGTCACCATCTTGGCTCTGCCCCTTGAGCGTGCTCTCATTTTTTAATCAATGAATCAATAATTACCATTCCCCCCCCCCACCAGAAATTGAGGACCTAGCCAACATGATGTCCTCCTCTTCTCCCCACATTCTTAGTTTTATATCTGTCTTCATAAAATCTCTTCCATCCTTCCCTCCTCTGACACCACTTTTCCTGTGCAGGTCATGTTGGACTGGGGCAATAGCCTTCCAGTCTTAAGTCTCTCCCCATTCATCCATCAAAGTGATCTTCCTAATGCAGAGGTCTGAGAATGTCACCCCTACCCCTCTTCCATTTCATAAATTCCAGTAATTCCCTATTACTTTTTAAAGGTTTTTTGCAAGGCAAATGGGGTTAAGTGGCTTGCCCAAGGCCACACAGCTAGGTAATTATTAGTAACTGAGACCAGATTTGAACCCAGGTACTCCTGACTCCAGGGCTGGTGCTTTATCCACTACGCCACCTAGCTGCCCCTTCCCTATTACTTTTAATATCAAATATAAAACCATCTGTTTGACTTTCAAAGTTTTTAATAACTTGGCCCCATCTTTCCTTTCAATTCTCATTGCATCTTATTTTCCTCTACATATTCTATCCTGATCTTGATCTTCATCACATTAGAAACACTACATATTAATTCTGGGTGTTTTCTGGCTTTTTCCTTAATACTTAGAATTATCTTCCTCTTTATCTCTTTCTCTTGATTTCCTTGAGTTTCTTTAAGTCTTGGCTAAAATTCCTTTCACAAGAAGTGATTCTTGATTACTTCTTTATTGCTAGTGCCTTTTATTTCTTTTTTTAAGATCCCAATGTCATTTGTATGTGTATATTTTTTACATATATTCTCTCGCATTAGATTTTGAAGTCCTCAAGTGTAGGGACTTTTTTGCTTTTCTACAAATTCCCAGTATTTACTCTTTGACCTAGCACATCTTAAGGGCTTAATAAATTCTAGTAGACTTGACTTTCATCCCTATACCCTAGTGATCATTTTAATCCAGAGAAAATGTCATAAAACTTTTGGCAAATGGGAATTCATACCTATATGAAGATGTTGCATTTGCATAAAACAGACTGTTGCAGCATTTGCAATGATGCTGTTGCAATAATTTAGGCATGAGATTCTGAATAATTTAATAAAATATGGTTGCAGCCATCTGCTACACTACAAGAATAATAGTTCACAATGCTACTTCCAGTTTTCATAATACTCTTAAAGAAGATGAACAGAGCCTCTGAATCAACTATTTCAAGTCTTTAAGTGAATGAGGAAAAGAACAAGCCTTTAATAAGTGCCTAAATACCGAATAATATGCTAGGTGCTTCACAAATATCACCTTTCATTCTTACAACTTTATGAGGTAGATGCTTTATTGTCATTATTTTACAATTGAAGAAACTGGCAGATTGAAGATCAATGTCTTGTCAGGGGTCACACAGGTATTAATAAGATTTTATACTGACTACCTAGCCATAATGCCACTTAGTTACTTCTAGGCAGCTAGGTGACTCAATGAAATAGAGCACGGGCCTCGGAACCAGGAGGATGGGAGTTCGAATCACTCAGACACTGCTAGCTGTGTGATCTTGGGCAAGCTACGTATCCCCAATTGCCTGGCATCCAGGGCCATCTCTGGTTATCCTGATTCATATCTGGCCACTGCATCCAGGTGACTCTGGAGGAGAAAGTGAGGCTGGTGCTTAACACAGCACCCCTTCACTCAAATCCAATTCTTGTTCTTGTTATGGCATCACCTCCATGATGTCATGATCTTCTTCGAAAATGAAAGACAAACATTATTATTAGTTACCTTACTTTTTAACCCATGAAACCATTTGCTTCTTCCTGAAAAGGTCTTTTCAGAGACAATATAACATAAGGGAAATAGTATTGACTCTTCAGCCAAAAACTCAGGATTCAAATCCCAACTCTGTCACTGTGTTTCATTGAGTATGTTTAAGATCTTTGTACCTCATTTTTTTGCTATGTAGACTGAGATAAATCATGAGCTACCTGGCTACCTGAAGAAGATGTGATAGGAAATAGGGCAGCTAGATGGTACAGTGCATAGAATTCCAAGCCCAAAGTCAGGAGAGTTCATTTACCTAAGCTCAAATCTGGCTTTGGACACTAATTAGCTGAATGATCCTGGTCACTTAATCCTGTTTGCTACAGTTCTTCATCTGTAAAATAAACTAGAGAAAGAAATGGCAAACCACTCCATTATCTTTGCCAAGAAAACTCCAAATATGTTCTTAAAGAGTTGGATACTACTGAACAGTTGAATAACAACAAAACTTTGGAAGTATTGAGTTATATAAATATAATTTTTTATTTCTATTGATGAAATAATAACACCTACCAAATAATATATAAAAAATCCCAAAGTAGGCATATTCTGAAATTAAAAATCCCAAATGTAAAAAAAGTGAAACATTTTCCTTTTTAATCTATCAGTAAACATTTGAAGGATGCTTTTTCTCAGCCTGTCTGCTATTTCTGGAGTGCATCATTTCCTCAACTTCACTTTTTGTGATAATATATGTTTTTTGAAGCTTAGACCATAATTACCTATTATGTAAGTTCTATCCCCTCCATGGTCTTATATTTGTTTTGAATGCATTTTTCTTCCTTGAGATCAAAGAATGATGTGGAAATCGTGATGAAAAAAATGGTATACATTTGTAAGTAGAAAATTATCATGAAACTCCCAGATTAATTATTTTACCAAAGACATTTAACTTAGTTTCATTTTTGTATTTGATTTTCTAGTTCCTGTCATTACACTTTAATTGAAAACAAAAATGTGGGAATCACTAATGTTATGTGAGATAAAAGTCTCTCCTGTGACTGCAAATAGTTCAGAATAATTAAGAAAAAATGCTTTAGACTTGTTCCAGAGATGCAAAACATTTTTTTTCCAAACTTGAGAAATTCATCCATTAAAACTCTCAACAGGAAATCTCAGTATGAGGAAATAAAAGCTCTGTATATTAAAATAAGACATGGGAAAATATTAAAAAAAGCCTTTCTTACCATTTCTAGCACTAACCCATCTACTACTTTTAAGAACAGCAATTTGGATCCTGAGAAAATATCCTACATGTATTTCAAGAAGAATCCAAGTTATTGAAGAGGATCATGAGAGTAATCATTTTAGAACAAGAATCAAAGGAGTTGACGAAACCTAGATGGTTTCTAATTTCACAGGTAAATTGGAAACGAACATCACACGGACCACAGACATGTTGAAACATATAAGGAATATTTGCTTGCACATTAAACATGTCCAAAGCCAGTTATTTGTAATTATTGCTAAAGCAGCATAAGTGATATAGTGATATATTTGTATTTGAAGAGGACCATACCAACCAAGTTCATGGTGGTTTGAATTGCACATTATGTTTATTATAGTGAGGGGTACCTTGTGCAAAGACATACTTCTCACCTGCTTTTTCCAGGATTATGTCATCCTATCTCATGATTTGATAGGAAATAGGACTTTGGGGGATGGTCTGAGTGTTGAGGGAGTCCTTGGGCTTTGAGTATAATTTCCCTTCCCATATCAATGAGGCACACTGGTACTCCAGCATCACTGGACAAAGTGCCATTATGTATTACATGATAACAAAGTAGTGACTTATGGTTTATCCAGACTTGTTTCATGGTTGTCTCATGGTGAGCATGGCTATTCCTCTTAGATCTTCAACCATACTCCCCTTGGAACCCATAGACTTTGGTTTCTCCAAAGTTGCCCAGTGGATTATGAGAATAATAACCTTGATCACTAGTTGGCATCATACATAGTATGAATTATGATAGTATCTGATCTAACTTCTGATTTTTGTTCTTGAGTAATCAAAACATTCTTGGCAAATAATTTCTGTCTGATCCATTTTGTACCAATCCAATAATTTCACTCCTAGGTCACTGGTCATCCTTAATCATTGAAAACCAACAAAATAGAAGCAGAGTCCTATTCTATTATTTCTAGCTAGATTATCCAGGTGCCTCAGGTCCGCTTTGAATATTCTGATATTTTCCAAGGGCCTGTGGGACACTCAGTTAACATCATCAAGGCATGGCTCAGCTTCTGATGGACTACCAATTCAATCCTAAAATCCAACTAAGAGCATTTTTTTCAATTTTATATTTATTTTTAGTACAAATGATGTTTTTTAATACATTACTAAAATATTCTTGTTTAAGAGTAAACATAATACCCCCTGACCCTCAAACATATAGACCCTCAAGAAAAATAAAGAAAAGAGGAAAAATTAAAATTAAAATTAAATAATAACAATAGGGGCAGCTTGGTGGCACAGTGGACAGAGCACCAGCCCTGGAGTCAGGAGCACTTGAGCTCAAATCTGGCCCCAGACACCCAACAATCACCCTGCTGTGCAACCTTGGGCAAGCCACCCCAACCCCATTGCCTTGCAAAAACAAAAGAAAAAACCAAAATAAAATAAAATGATGATGATGATGATGATGATGATGATAATAATAATAATAATAATAATAATAATAATAATAAATGTGCTTTAGTCTGTGTTCCCACACCCCCAGCTCTGTCACAGGTAGATCACACTCTTTAGGATAAGTCCATCACAAAAGCTACTTCCATATTTTTCCACTGTTGCCATTGCTGATCACAACTCCCTTCATTCGTACTTCCCCTTTACCATACACTATATTTTCCTCTCTCCTTTCCTTCTGTCCCTCTTCTTAAATGTGCTGTAGGGTAGCTAAATTGCACAGCAGACTGATCACCATCCTTGGGTCCAAGAGGCCCCAAGCTCACATACAACCCCTTAAGGCCCAGCAACCACCCGGCCCCATGGTCCTGGACAGGCCATCCAATCTCAGCCACTTGCAAGAAGTAAAAAAGACAATGTGTTATACCTGAATACTTTCCCCCATGATCCACTCTCTCCTCCATCACTCACATCTCCCCTTCCTCCTGTTCCCCTTTCTCTCCTTCTTACTCTAGATGTCTATACCCCATTGACTATATATGCTGTTTCCTCTCTGAGCCACCTCTAATGAGAGTGAAGGTTCCCTCATTCTCCCTCGCCTTCCCCCTTCCATATCATTGCATTAGCTCATTGTAATAAAAAAATCCTATTATATGAAATATCCTAGCCTATTCCACCTCTCCTTTCTCTTACTTCCATTACATTTCCCTTTTAGTCACTGACTCCAGTTTTACATTATATTATATCTTCAAATTCAGCTCTCTCCTGTGCTTCATCTATGAAAGCTCCTTCTACCTACTCTATTAAATGAGAAGGTTCATATGAGTATTATCAATATCATTTTTCTATGCAGGAATACATGTAGTTCATCATTAAATCCCTCATATTTTACCCTTGTCCTCCACTCTCTATGCTTCACCTGAGTCCTGTATTTGAAGATTAAACTTTCTGTTTAGCTCTGGCCATTTCAACAGGAACATTTGAAATTCCCCTGGTTCATTGAAAGTCCATCTTTTTCCCCTGGAAGAGGACATTCAGTTTTGCTGGGTAGTTGACTCTTGTTTGCATTCCAAGCTCTTTTGTCTTCCAGAATATTATATCCCAAACCCTATGAGCCTTTAATATAGTTGCTGCTAAATCCTGTATGATCCTGACTGCAGCTCCACGATATTTGAATTGTGGCTGCTTGTAACATTTTCTTTTTGACTTGGGAGTTCTGGAACTTGGCTATATTATTCCTGGGGGTTGTATTTTTGGATCTTTTTTCCAGGGGTGATCAGTTGATTCTTTCAATTTCTATTTTGCCCTCTGCTTCTAGGATATCTGGGCAATTTTCCTGTAGGAATTCTTTAAAAATGATGTCAAGGCTCTTTTCCTGATCATGACTTTCAGGTATCCCAATAATTTTTAAATTATCTTTCCTGAAGTTCTTTTCCAGATCAGTTGTTTTTTAAATGATATGTTTCACATTTTCTTCTAATTTTTCATTCTTTTGGTGTTGAAGTATTGTGTCTTGATTTTTCATAAAGTCATCAGCTTCCTTTAGCTCCATTCTACATCTGAGGGATTTGTTTTCCTCAGAGAGCTTTCTTATCACCTTTTCTGTCTGGCCAATTCTGCTTTTTAAAGTATTCTTCTCCTCAATAGCTTTTTGAACTGTTTTATCCATTTGACCTATGCTGGCTTTTAACATGTTATTTTCTTTAGCATATCTTTTTTTTTAGGTTTTTGCAAGGCAAATGGGGTTAAGTGGCTTGCCCAAGGCCACACAACTAGGTAATTATTAAGTGTCTGAGGCTGGATTTGAACCCAGGTACTCTTGACTCCAAGGCTGGTGCTTTATCCACTACGCCACCTAGCCGCTCCTCTTTAGCATTTCTTTGGATCTCCTTGACTAAGCTGCTGACTTCTTTTTCATGTTTTTTCTTCATCTCTCTCATTTCTTTTCCCAGTTTTCCTTCTATCTCCCTTACTTGATTTTCAACATCTTTTTTGAGTGCTGTCATAGCCTGAACCCACTTTCTGTTTTTCTTGCAATTTAAATACAGGAGGTTGGACTTCTTCATCTTCAGATTGAGTGTTTTGATCCTTCTTGGGATCATAGACAAAGTATTTCTCAATGGTGTTCCTCTTTTTACTCTGTTTACTTATTTCCCCAGCCTTTGCCTGGCCTTGGGGTGCTTCCTGAGCTTTTGAGTTTTATTGGGACCCCCCCCCCTCCCAAGAAGAACCTCAGTGTATGAAGCTCTGTCTTCCCTCCTGGTCTATGAATGACTACAAGCTCACCCCTATGGTCAGAGCCCTGGAGTCCTGTTCCAGGTACAGAGGTTGGACCTTGGAAATCTGTCTCCATTCGCCTACTTAGGCTGAGCACTCAAGCCTGGAGCCCCCTGCTTACCAGCTCTGCCTACTTTTGGTTCCTGGATGTGGGCTGCTGCTGCCACCTGTGCTTGCTGAGTGCTTTGAGGGCTGAACTTCATGTGCTTGCTCTGGCAGAGGCGCCCCCCCCCCTTTGGTGATCTTCTATGTTGTGCCTTGTTCTCCCCCTGGTGTAGGTCAGGAAACTTCCCCACTGCCTTGTGGCTCCCCGGTGCCCTGGGTTGGCTCTGGGAATCTGAAGTTCCTTCACTCTGACAGCCTGCCCCTCTAACCCTGTGGAGCGGAGCCTTTCTGCTATTTTTCAGGTTACCTTGGGCTGGAGAACTGCCTCACTGGATCTCTCTTTGTGGTCTGTCTCTGGAAAATTTAGTTAGAGTCCTTATTTTATAGTTTTTGAGAGAGAGCACCTAAGAGAGGCTCTTCTCCTGTCACCATCTTGGCTCTGACCCCCGCCCCCAACTGTTGATCCAACTAAGAGCTTTTTAAGCTATTGAAATTGGAATTACCATGGCTGCTGGGACCAGACTTGTTCCAATGGATCCTTATCAAAGCATTTAAAGTGTACTAATTCCAATTACAGAAAATTGAATGAGTTTGTATTGTTTTTTTACCATTATCTCCCCTAGTCAAGAGTTGGTAATTTGTGCGTCTGCTGTCTTCTTTGGATGTGGTAGGCATTTCTCAGACTCTCTCCAGGAATTGAACCCTGAGTTTAGGTCTTAGAGTCAAAAAAATGTAAGTTCAGATCTGATAGAAACACTTAGCTGTGTGATTTTGGACAAGTCATCAAACTACTCTCAGTTTGTGAGTCCAGCCATGAAATGGAGATCAAAAGGAATTCCTATTTCCCAAGTTGCTATGAGAAATGAATGAGATAACATATACAAACATTATCATCATTATCAATATCATCATCATCATCATATGTGCTAGGTTTACCATAATAGTGTGCAGTATGTGGATGTTTTCTGTATTCAAAGAATGTAACACTGGAGAACTCATTTTCATATTCAACTTAAGGTTGAATGTTTCTGAAACATTTAATTATGCTATGGTCTTATTATTAATAACCCAAAACAATATTTGAATCAAAGAAATAGCCTTATCAGAGCTTCATTCATATTGACAAATCTATTATCATGTAATATGGGAAGAGACCTATGAGTCCTACTCACTAAGCATATAAACTTAGGCAATCTAAGTCTTGATTTCTTCTATAAAATGAGGAAGTTGGAGGGGGTGGCTAGGTGGTGAAGTGGATAAAACACCGGCCTTGGAGTCAGGAGTACCTGGGTTCAAATCCGGTCTCAGACAATTAATAATTACCTAACTGTGTGGCCTTGGGCAAGCCACTTAACCCCATCTGCCTTGCAAAAGCCTAAAAAAAAATTAAAAAATATGAGCAAGTTGGAGAAGATGATCTCTTAAGATTCCTCCCAAGGCCTTTATGATTTCATTTGTGCACATAATGTAAGTGAAAACCATTAAAAAAAAAGTTTTCCATTTACTTTAGTATTTCAGAGATACTTTAATTTCTAATTTAAATTAGCAGTGTTTCCTAACATTTGCCCCTCTAGCTTCCTTGTCAAGTGCTTAATGATCTGTAAACTAACACTTAAATGAAGTGGTGCTATTATTTAAATGGGCCACTAAGCAATTCTGTAGTGAAACCTTTTTGTATATGGAAGAATTCATTCATACTATGAAAAAGGAATTATATAAAATATGTTAATGGTTGATTATATATGTATTATGATATGATGTGTTATGATGTTATTTATTTCATATGTATGTAGTTACACAGCACATTAGATAGAGCCTTGGACTTGCAATCAGGAGTAGAGCCAAGAAAACAATTTCTACATCAGCATTATGAGATGAACAATCTTGAAGGAAGCAACTCCTCTCAGCAGTCCAGAGAGCTAGGATGACCATATTTGACAGGTTATGGACTATATTATCTCAAACCAGAGGAAGAAAAACAACATAAAACACAAACCCCCCCCCATTGAATCTGATGAATACTTTATAAAAATTATCTCTTATGTATCTCTTTCCATTAATCCTAATTCATGTCAAAATTTACTAATTTGTAAATGTTTAGCAAAAATATATATGTAAAATACTAACCTGACTGTTCCCAAGGAAGGGGGTGGGAAGGGAGGGTGGAGGGAAACTTTGTAACTTGGAAATATGCATGTACAAATGGATGAAAATAAATAAATTTTAAAAAAAGAAGGAACATGTCCATAAATTCAAATCTGGCCTCAGACACTTACTAGCTATATGATTTTGGGCAAGTCACTTAATCCTGTTTATCTCAATATTCCCATCTGTAAAATGAGCTGGAGAAGGAAATGGTGAACAACCCCAATAACTTTGTCAAGAAAAATCCCAAATGTGGTCATAAAGATTAAAATGACTGAAAATGCCTATACAACAACCACCATTATATATAATATAATAATTTTGTTTATGTGAATTTTCAAATGTGGGTCTTTAAAAGTGATATTTCAATATTCTTAAACTTCAGTTGGTCTTTGTGATAACGATGATAAGGACACTTAGAACCATCAAGTCTGTAGGTTGAAAGCCATGCATTTCACTCCATATGGTAATACTTATCCTTATTGTCTAATAAATTCACTTTAAGAGATCATCTCATTGAGCTAGGAACATTCGACACTTTCTTTGTACATTGTGTAAATTTTGGAAGATCCTAAAAATATTGGAAGCAAAAAATTATAGATTATTTCCTATATCTGTAATATGATTGGTTCACCATTTTTTTCTAGTCATGCATTTTTTTTTGCCAGGCAATGGGGTTAAGTGGCTTGCCCAAGGCCACACAGCTAGGTAATTATTAAGTGTCTGAGACTGCATTTGAACCCAGGTACTCCTGACTCCAGGGCTGGTGCTCTATCCATTGTACCACCTAGCCACCCCTACCAGTCATACATTTCTTCTAATGGTATCCTTTCCTTCACTTCTGTATAATTCCTTCAACCACAGAGAGGTAGGTGATGGAGTGAAGTAGGTCATAGCACATCACAAAGGATTTAAAGAAATATAAATATATATATATGTATATATATATATACTTTTTATTAGAAAAAATGATAAACATTTAACAATTGTTGTTAAAAGTAAAGGTGGCAGACATTCATTAGGAGTGTATGTTTCTAGATTAAAAAGCCTCTGCCACCCACACCAAGAGTGGCTTGAATGACTTAATCTGCCTCTGTCATTCAAGCAGACTTGTAGACAAATTCAAGAATTTGTGTTGCTCCAAGGAAATATGATATAGCAGATGGAGATGATTTTAGAATCATGAAAAGTAGGGTCCAAGTGTCTTTGATGCCTACCAGCTTTGTGATCTTGGGGAAGACCTTTAATCTCTACATGACTCAAGAAGTTCTTGAATACTATAAACTATAGATCAGCCAGTTAACAATCACTTATTAAGCACTTACTATATGCCAATCATTATGTTGAGAATTGGGGATACAAAAAAAGCCAATTCATCCCTTCTAATCAAAACAACAACCCAAAATAAATAAAACTAAAAACAATGAAAACAGAAGCAAAATGGTACCTATACTTGGGAAATGTGCGTTCCAATGTAGCCATGGCACCAGAGTGGGGAAGATCAGGTACTGACCCCTGTTGATGAGGGGAATTCCACCATAGGGAGTGAAATCACAAATCTGATCCCAAACAAATACCAATTATCTCTATGAAAAAATTATCTGTCATAGCTGGGATTTTTCAGTTTGATACAAGTTTAAAGCAGCAGTCTCTAAATATTCAGAGAACTAGGCCCAGAAGAAAAGAGATGGAGGTTAAAATTTTGTTTCTCAATCTCAATATTTTTGCACAAATAAAATATTCAGCTCAGGGTCTGAACTTTTCCATTTTACTTGCAATGCCAAGGGGATACAGGGCAGTGACTTGTTATATGAGGAAGGTTCTGATACTGACTTTTCACCTTTTACACATCTCAGATGAATGTGTAAATGTGACATTCCAATATTACTTTTATGAAACTATTTTGTAGCCGGTATTGATAAATTTCAGCCTGGAATATTTATCTTTCAGAGAATCATCAGCTATATGTCTTATCTACTCAAGTTTCTTATTTATCTTTTTCAGACTAGTAAGTCTACATAGGTAGAAAAGAAGGGCAGATAGAGGCTTGTTAACTTTAAAAGAAAAGCTTTTCAAAATATCCATATACTGACTGAACTTTATCTTTTGTATTTTTTTTTTTGTAATTTGCTAATAAACTGGAGAGGGACTTAGATCCTAAGAAATGTAAAAGTCATGCAGCATGAAGAATACTTTACAAAATTGGCTGTTTAGACTAGAGAAGAGAAGATTTGTGGAAACTTTCTAGCTATTTGCTCTGTTTAAAGGATTTGTAGGTAGAGAAGGAAGAAGAAATTATAAATTTCCCTAGGAAATAGAATGAAGTACCAAAGAAATGGGTTTGGGCTAAATTGTTATAATTTATAGCAAATAAAGACATCCAATGGATCATCTTATGAAGTAGTGAGTTCCTGATTACTGGAGTTTTTTGAGTCTTGATGACTCTCAGTTATAGAGATCGTAAATGGAATTTGTGAATATCTGAAATTCTCTCATGGGAATGAGTTCAACCAGATTTTTAATAAGATAGTTTTTAAATTCTATGATTATATTAATACAATAAATGATTGTAAACATTATATGCTTAAGATTTTAAGATTAATGAAGTAGACTCTAGTGATAGCAATCTATTTTTACTTTGCTAGTGGCTAGAGTACCAGCCTCAGACACTTGACCCTTACTTGCTGTGTGACCTTGGACAAGTCACTTAACCTCTATTTCTTCTTATCTAGCATCATCTCCAGTTGTCCTGATTCATATCTGGCAACTAGACCCAGATGGCTCTGAAGGAGAAAGTGAAGTTGGTGGCTTAGCACAGCAGCCCCTCACTCAAATCCAATTCACATACATATCATCAGGCATCACTCCCTGATGTTATGGTCTTCAAAAATGAAGGACAAACCTTATTTACTGTCTTAATGGCAATTGCTAACTTCTTGGAATGAATGTATGCATTTCTAAAAGATAAGACACAAATATAGCATTAATTTGCCACAAAAAATGGAGATTTACTAAAAAAAAAAGACAAAAACAAGCTTTTTTTGCAAGTTTTCTGCTTGTTACTTCCCAAAGTCTGAAGGTTCGGCCCATTTTATTTTTCCACTTGGAGTCCTTTGGTTGCTATATATTGAGTTCTGTCAATCACTTTCCTATTGGTGGTCAATCTACAAATGACTCTAAAATATGTGTGCAAATAAAGGAAACTTGGTGTGATTGGTTCAGGAGTGTTATATGAAGTCATGTTCTGACTAAGAATGAAGCTCTTTGTAGCTATTAGAGTTAAGAATGCCATTTGTTGCTTGAGTCAATAGGCACCAAATTTCCCTTCATTTGAGGTGTTCAAATACAGACTGAATGATGACTACTAAAATTAATGTAAAATGAGCAGTTGGGAAACTCTTTGCAGAGATTTGTGGCATTTATATGTGTAGCATATTTCTATTTAAAGGAAACATGGTTTACAAGAAAAGAATCAATGATACTGGAGTCAGAAATTCTAGGATTGAGTTTCCCACTTTTAAATCCACTACTGTTTGCTAAATTTTGTGCAAGTCTTTTAAAAATCAACTTTCTTAACTGTAATTTAAGAATAATATGTGAGCTATCTATTTGTAGGTTCTCCATTATCACCCAACCAATTATAACACAGACTCTAGAGCTATTTTCCTAAATCATATGTTCTCTAGCAGCTTGGGTCTCTGATGAGAGAGTGGTCTATAGATATCTGCCCTCAGATGGATATCTCTGAAAGGTGGGTGTATACGTCCCTAATGCTTACTTATATATGCTTCCTTCAGTGATGTCAATCAATAAAATTAGTCAGGGAGACTGAATTAGCTTTTTTAAAAATTTTTTTATTTTTATTAAAGATATTATTTGAGTTTTACAGTTTTCCCCCAACTTGCTTCCCTCCCCCACCCCCACCCCACAGATAACACTCTGTCAGTCTTTACTTTGTTTCCATGTTGTACCTCAATCCAAATTGTGTGTGATGAGAGAAAAAAATCATATCCTTAAAGAGAACAGAATTCTCAGAGGTAACCAGATCAAACAATAAGACATCTGGGTTTTTTTTTCCAAATTAAAGGGAATAGTCCTTGTACTTTGTTCAAACTCCACAGCTCCTTATCTGGATACAGATGGTACTCTCCTTTGCAGACAGCCAAAAATTGTTCCCAATTGTTGCGCTGATGGAATGAGCAAGTCCTTCAAGGTTGATCATCACTCCCATGTTGCTGTTAGGGTGTACAGTGTTTTTCTGGTTCTGCTCATCTCACTCAGCATCAGTTCAATGCAAATCCCTCCAGGCTTCCCTGAAATCCCATCCCTCCTGGTGTCTAATGGAACAATAGTGTTCCATGACATACATATACCACAGTTTGCTAAACCATTCCCCAATTGAAGGACATTTACTGGATTTCCAATTCTTTGCCACCACAAACAGGACTGCTATAAATATTTTTGTACAAGTAATGTTTTTACCCTTTTTCCTCATCTCTTCAGGGTATAGACCCAGTAGTGGTATTGCTGGGTCAAAGGGTATGCACTGAATTAGCTTTTAAGAAAGGGGTATCTGCTATGGTGTCAGAGTAAGCAGTCTTGATATAAAACATTTCCCCAAAAGTCTCTCCCATGGGCACTTTACAGCAATCAATGGAAAGTGGAATTCAATTTTTAAAGCATATGTGACAAAGGATATAGTTATCAATTAATAGATATCCACTTTTCCCCTTTGTGAGGTAGTTACGTTTTCCCTAGATAGGGTTATGGGACTGCCCTTTCTTAGTATGTTCTCAGTTTCAGTGTAGGTATTGCTGACAGTGATTGCAATTTTGGGGATACTGCTAGCCTTAAGGTCCACTCTTTTGAACTTCTGGATTTCATAAGGTCTTCCTCTGGTCAAGAGGAGGAGGGAGACTAAGGTCTGTCTTTAATGCTTTCAAGGAAATCCTTACCAGTCCTCTCACTACTGCCAGGCTCAAAAATCCCATGTTCAGAACTAACTTGCTATTTTATAGTAATTCCCAGGGTATGAAATTCTTGCTATCATACCTATTTGAAATGTCTGATTGACATAATTCACAGTCAGTTAATATTTCTGATTGATTAAAACCAATTGAAATTGTTTTTACCTGATCTGATAAAGGAATCAAAGTTAGGGTACTTTATTAAAATCATTGATGGACTCAAATTTTATGCTATAATAATATTTTTATGCTATAATATCATTTTTGAAAGATTATCTTTTATTTTTTATCCCAAACTTTTTGGGTTTTTCCAAAAAAAAACTTTCTTGAGTTTTCTTTTTGTTGGTATTCAATGTCTTTGATCCTTGGCATTTATTTTTTACCCTGGATTTCTAATAAAATAACCTTGTCTCTGTCATTTATTATATTCTTTTAGTTCTACTTTCCACTACACAGATGGACTTAAAACCTCTATTTGACCATGTTCCTCTTTCCCATAACTAAGCAACTGGGATGAATTCTGTAAGTTTCTCCTCACCTAATATGATGCTGGATTTGATTATATTGTCTTTTTATTGTTTCTTACTGGCTTGCCCATAGTCACTGCATGCACCCACCAATACAAGTTCAACAGTCAGAAGATAGATCAAGGCAGTTTTCTTTTTCTTGGATTCTCTAATTCATCTAGGAAAAACTTACACTCTATTTAAAAATGTAATATTCATTCTCATTTTGTTGACCTATTCCACCAGTTATTACCATCCGAGTTAACTCTGAGGATTCTCCAGTGTTATTCCATATTTCCAGATGAGCTTGCTATCCTAGCCAGGTGTTCTAAAGTGTACTCCTGCTATGACTGTTTTCTTTTTCTTTTCTTAAAGATTTTATTTAGAGTTTTACATTCCCCCACTACAGAAGGCAGTCCATTAGTCTTTACGTTGTTTCCATGGTATATATTGATCTACGTTGAGTGTGATGACAGAGAAATCATATCCTTAAGGAAGAAAAGTATAAGAGATAACAAAATTACATAAAAAGATAATGGGATTTTTTTTTTCTAAATTGGAGGTAATAGTCTTTGGTTTTTGTTCAAACTCCACAATTCTTTCTCTGGATACGGATGGAACTCTCCTTTGCAGACAGCCCCAAATTGTCCCTGATTGTTGCACTAATGGAATGAGCAAGTCCATCAAGGTTGATCATCACCCCCATGTTGCTCTTAGGGTGTACAATGTTTTACTGGTTCTGCTCATCTCACTCAGCATCAGTTATAACTTTTTTTCTTATGTGATCATAGAATCTTTATATATACAGAAACCAAAACAACTTTCCTTTAAAGTTATATACACATGCTATATGTTAATGATTGAGATATTTAGTGGGAAGTGACTCAGGGTTATTGAAATCTGGATCAGCACAAGCTAACTAGGTCCAGCAAAACCTGAAAAGCTTATTTTCAGCCATACAATCATTAATTAAATACCCATTTCTACTATTATATTCTATGCTAGAAGTTGGGGACAAAAAGGGGAAAATTTAAGTTGTCCTTAGCTGCTCTTCACAATATAAGAAGCTTACAACTGATCTGAGAAGACAAAATCTTCATATTTGAATAGACATAAAATATATATAACAAAATAAAAGCAGCACAACTGGGAAGGAAGAACAATCCCCAGTAAGAGATTTTTGAGTCTGGTGATGATGGAGAGCACAAATGGAGGCAAATTTGATGTTTCATCACTATCTTGATGAGTGTTTGAGGTATGGCCACATACAAAGAGTATTTCCCAAGTCATCTAGGATGTGATCTGCATCAATGCATTTTCCTTATTGGTGAAGTCCAGTAAATCATTTAACCTTGATAGCGTATGGAAAGTATGTTATTACCATGAACAATATATCAACAAAAACAACTAGCATCGAGAAGTTACAAAGTCCTTTGAACTTACATGTTTCTTTATTAGAGTTATTCCTTATTTTTCTAGGACAAAATATATATTTTATTTTATCATCAGAAATCCTTAACCATGTGGCTTCCACTTATCTTTCCAAGTTGTTTGACACATCCCAGATGAATTATGTATTCATCTTCACGTACCTTCTGTTGCATTAAAATTGGCATTCTTGTTGATCCTTGTATGGGATATTCTACATCTTACTTCTGTGCCTTTGTCTAGTATGTCCACAATGCTGGAATGCTCTCTCTTCTCAACTCTGACTTTTGGCAATCCTATTTACCTTCAAACCTCAGATTACGCCCTGCTATTTAAAGGAGACTTACTCGATTTACCCCAATTATCAGTTTTCCCCATAATAAATTTGCATTTATTTTATATATTTTTATTTATCTATGCATATCTATTGGAACGAACACCCTTTTGAGTGTAAGAATTAATTTTTGTATTACTGAACTTAGCCTAGTGCTGGAATATTGCAGATACTACATGAATATTTATTGAATATTCTTATTCTTAATTATTAATTTAGATAATTGAAGAAACTATATCCTGGAGGTACTGAACAATGTGCTTATTGTTACCCAGCTAGCATCAGAGACATTATAGCATGATGCAACAGAGTCCTACAGTCTTCATTTTCCCCTGTCCTGCTTTTCTTGCTCAGATCATATAATCCAATCTATTCCTCTCACTTCAGCAGCAAACATCACACTCCAAAGTTCCTGCTCTGTCAGTCAAGGTCCTCACTTTATAGTAAGTAAGACCGTTCTTCCCTTTTACCATTTGTTGCTTTTCAGCCCTTTAGTTGTTGTGATCTAATCTGGAATTTTCTTGGCAAAGATATTGTAGTATTTTGTCATTTTCTTTTCTGGCTAATTTTACAGATGAGGGGGCTAAGCAAACAGGCTTAAGTGATTTGCCCAGGGTCACATAACTAGAGTCAGAGGTCACATTAGAACTCGGAAAATTGAGTCTTTCTGACTCTAGACCAAGCACTCTATCTGCTGTGCCCTTTTATCATTGAAACTTCTACATTTTCTTTTTTATTTTATGAGAGAAAACTACTCTTAAATCTTAGGACATCCTTTAACTTCCCCAAATTATGGGCCTGGCATATTTTAGGATCAATGACTCCTACCATTCTCTTACAAATGACACCTGGAGCAGCTTTCTTTTTTTTCTATGTATGTTATGTATGTACATATTAATATATGTATCTATGTATGCATGTCTATGTATCTATGTCTATGTAGCTATGTATGTATGTATCTATCTATCTATCTACCTACCTATTTAGTAATCTTTCTTACTTCAGTTTGCTCTTCATGTTCTTTTACCTGTACTCAAGCTTCAAAGACTTCACTAGTTTTTGGGTCCTGGTGTTGTTTTCTCCTGATCAGGTGTGTGTCCTGCCATAATAAGCCATTCTCAATAACTGGCCATTTGAGTAATCCATGAATCTCTCTTCTGAATTATCTACTACATGAATATGATTAAATATGGTTTCATTTTCTAACTTTTTACAAGTCTCTTCTTATAACTTTCCTGATTAAGTCCCTTTCCCTTTTAGAGCATTTTTTTCATGCCTACAAGATCATATATTAAATCATACATCAGGTTCATAGACTTAGAATTGAAAGCATCATGTCCAGTGTTCTCATTTTACAGATAAGGAAATTGAGTCCCAAAGATATTAAGTGACTTGCTCAGGACCAAACTGCTAGCAAATCTCTGAAGTTGAATTAGATATTTCAGAAATCCAAGTCCAATGCCCCTTTGTGTTGGGTAGTTTGCAAACATTTGATCCTAGGGGGAAGAGTTTATACTCAGCATTAAAGCAACAAGCTCATAGCTTTCCCCCTCTCCCATCTCCATCCTTGAGAGATGTAGTCTATATAAATGAAAAAAAAAAGATTTTCCAGTAAGTTCTCCCTGTATTTCTTTTCGGAAGTTCCTTTTAAAACTGTATTTATAATTTTAAAGCTTCTCCATCACTGACTCAGCAATTGCTGATCAAATTCTTCCTTTTCCTCTCACAGCTCACATAAGTTCACAGTCCTTTAGCTTGGCAATCCTTTTGGAGCTGTTAAATCAAAACTATATGTCACTCTAATGATTAAACATGCAAACACCTTTTAATACATTATGACCTTGCTCTTGACCTTCTAGAAAAAGTTTTTTCTCTTCTCACAAGCCCTGCCTTCTTCAGTAATAATAAGTAGAGACAAAAAGTAGCAGCATCAGTCATGTCTTTCTGCTTGGTAATTCCTTATCTAACCCTTTTTCTAACCCTCTGATCTTAGGTGAAGAAAGACTGAAAGCATATTGTGCTTACTCTTTCATCTTTGACGGAATTCCAATTCTTGTTAATTAGTTTTTTTCATGATTTCTTACTCTCTACTGACCAGATAGTGTTTTTGTGTTTTGGCTTCATGACTTTCAGTCCTTGGTTGATTGTTCATTCTTACCATAAATCTGAGAATTCTAAACCATTCTTGGTGTTGACCTTCAGGATATGTACACACTCCAGTCAATAAATAAAAAAAAAAAACCTTGAAATTTATGTAATATTTCACAACCATGTAATTTCCACTTCTGCAAAGGAGTTAGGTGAAGATATATAAAGAAGAAACTTTCTTCAGATGAATCATGTTTTCAGGAAGCTCAATAAGGTGAATATTTAGAAAATAACTAGAAAAAAGCCAATTAAATTCAGTTCAACCACATACAACTTATCTAAGAAAGCAATGCCTGTGCTTCATTTATAGTAATTGCTTAATGAATGTTTGCTTATTTAGGAGAGCATGGTAAAGTGGAAAGAACATATGTTTGTCACTCATGTGACTTTTAGTAAGCACCTTGACCTCACCTAAACTTAGTTTTCTTATTTGTTAAAAGACGGAGTTGGTCTAGATGACCTCCAAAGTCCTATTCAACTTTTAAATTTGTCATTCTATCATGATCAATCCTAGGATCAAAATATTTGACACTTTTCATATTTTATTTTTAATTTATTCTTATTTGCTATTATTATTAACTTATTTTAATAATTTCATAATTACTAAAAAAGCAACTATTGATTAGCAATTTTGCTAGTAATTATTAATTATAGTTGTTAATAGTGACTAATAATTATGTACTATTGTTACTAATTATTACTTTGTTGTTTACACTTTTTTACTTTTAATTTATTTATTCCATTTTATTAGCAAATTATTGTTTAAATAAGTAGTATAATTATAATTTTCAATTGCACCAAATTTTACAGTTTATAAAAATGATTGTATTAGACCTGCTTCAGGTACATGATGATGGCATCTAACATTTATATAGCATTTTATGTTAGGATTAAATGCTTGGTGAGCCTCTAAATGAGGGTGATTTTCAGTGAAGTGTTTCAAATTACTCAGGTTTCCCTTAGATTGGATATTAAACAGTTACATTATCTTCCCTTAGCTTCTTATAGTGAGCTGAATTAGTAACCAAGTGAAGTCATATAAAAAGAGAATTCTAGACTTTATAGCTGGCCTTTTAAAATTTTTCCTGAACTCCTACTTTATTCCATCCTTTGTAGGTCTAAAGATTTGTGAATCCAAGTAGATAGGAAATTAATTAGAATTGTGCCTTCTCTGTTCATCTTTGGCATTTGCATGGTTTTAAGCTGGAAACCTTGCACCAGATTCCCTTGACCCCTTCATAAGTCCCAGAAAGTGTAGCATTATTATAGATGTAATTGCTTGCCACTAAGGCCATACTGGCGTCTGTGTCTGTCACACTGATGCAGCTAGGAGGATTAGAGGGTCATAGATTAAGAGTTTAAAGGGACCTTAGAAGTCATCTCATACAATAACTTAATTTTACATACTGGGAAACCAAGGTCTAGAGGGATGAAGTGTCATGTCCAAAATGAAAAAGATGGTCAGAGACAACATTTGAACACAAGGCTTAAGATTTCAAATCTAATACATTTTTCAACTCTTTGGAGCTGTAACTCTTCAAAAACTTAAATCTTTATTCAACAAGATCTATCTAAAATATCTAAACAAGATCTCTCTAAAGCCATGCCAGCTATAGGGGTTTCTAAAAATTGTATCCTAAACCATCCACCAAAAAAAGCACATTTGCAATAGATAGCATTATTTCCAACTTAAAGTCACTTGATTTGAGTTCTACAACAAAAATGAGACTACAGTTAAATATAGATGCAAAGGCACAGATATTGAAAAACACACAGAAAGGTAATTTCTCACATAGCCAGCAAATCTTTCATTCCTATTTTGATTATATTTATAATGTTTAATATTTGCAGCATCTTATATTTTGAGTGCTCTTACATTACTATCCTATTTTATTCTGATAGTCCCATTACTTCAAGGCCAGTATCCTATGGGCAACTCCATGCTTCCTTCTCCTTCTCCAGTATTTTTAGTAAGCACCTCTTATGAACCAGGGACCAGGAACCAGTATTTTTAGTAAGCACCTCTTATGAACCAGGGACCAGGAACACAAAACCAAAAATGAAACAGTGCCTGTCTTCAAAGTATTTACATTCTAATGGATTAACAAAAAACTGGACACATAGGACTGACAGTTGATAGAGTGGAGTCAAGGAAGATTTAATGGAAGGGAAAGGAACTGAGTTGATCTTGGAAAAACAATTCTAAGAGTCAGAACCAAGGAAGGATAATGAGGAGAGCTTGGCAAATAAATGAAGGTAGATAAAATGAAATATTAAGCTTGAGAAACAGGCTGAAATGAGGCTGTAAAAGCAGTTTTCCCTCTTCTTTCTACTCTACATTTCCTATACTAAATAATTTTGCCATAAATATTACTTTGATCATAATAGAATTATAACAATAATAATGTACACTTTTCATTGCCCTCCTATCTTTTCTTCCTCGTGTGTTTTATGACCTTGTCTGATTTCTTAATTTGTTTTCAGATTTAATTATTTCTGGTATCTGAGAGTATTTGTTTTCAATGCATTAAATAATAGATTTCAAGTTGGAAGTGGACATTAGAGTTCAACCCCCTAGTTTTATAGATTAGGAAACTGAGAACTAAAGAGGATAAATAACTCCCCCAAAATCACACATGCAGTAAATTGCCATTCTGGGATACTACCTGCTCTTCTGACACAAAATTCAATGATATGCCCATAGTCCCTTGCCACTTCTTTATGCTTCTTTTTCCTTTTTAATTTTATTCAACTTTTTTGGGGTGTGGAAAAGGGTATGTACTTCTCCCTAATAATCCATGTGCCTTAATATTAAAATATCATATTATGCAAGATATGAAATATCTTCTCTCTCTGCCTCTCCCCATTTTTCTCTTTCTTCTGTCTGTTTGATGAGCATATATAAAAATAAAAAAATAGCGTTTTTGTACATGAAGACTCTCCTTTGTCTTAATTCTCCTGCTTCCCAAAGTCTCTTAATTAATTATGAAAAGACATGTAAATTTGTTAAGGCATGTAGGATGGTTATGATAGGCTCAAGTTTGAAAAAATGCAGATTCATTGAAGCAGTGGCATGATTCCCTTTTGGCTGTTCAGCCTTTACCCTTACTCTGCCAACTTTGCTGAGCTCCTTTACCTTATAGTGGATTAATCCATTCCAATGAAGCTTTAAGCACAAGCAAGTGTACTTTGAAGCTTATCCCTGTTCTAACTGCTAACATTTATTTGTAAAACAGTTCTACTATTTCCATGACATGCCTCACTTTCTTCAGTGGCAGAATATATGAGTTACTTCCTAACAATACCCTGATCATTTATAAAATCACAGAAAGTTCCTCATTGAGCGGACCATCAAGCCAGATAGATCATGGAGTCATAGATTTAAAGCTGAAAGGCAATATTTGAAACTATCATATTCAACATCCCTTATTTCGCAATGGAGGAAACTAAGGCTATTAAGTGTCTTTAGCAATATTTAAATTCTATTGTTAATGAACACAGGTACCTATATTCTACCCATGCTGCCACTTACCTTTTTTGAATCCATGGTTTAGTCACCTGGATAGGGATCAGGAGAAACAGGCAATGTTGGGTCCAGTTGATACTTCCTTTTTGACCATTAAATTGTATGCTCTTATTTAATAAAATAGATACCCAAAACAATTAAAATGTATAAGGGGAAAAAGTCAAAATATCATCAAATAATCTTACCTCTCAATACATTTACTAGAAACATCTTTCATTATGTGCTATCCCATATAATATTATCATTGATTCCTGGCTAATAGACAGGGTCTCTTATAATTTAGAAAGCAGAATTATCAAATTATCCATTACACTTCCACAATGAACTGAGTTCTCTTTTCTAGAAAATCAGCCATTGAATAAATCTATTTCCTTGACTGGCAGAAATTAGCTCCATTTTTCTGAATGGAGCTCTTTGCTCTTAAGTTAACAGAGTAACTCAAGAATAATATTATAAAATAAGAACATATTTCCAGATAGATGTGAGTACTAATAGAAAACAACCTGTTTCCTGCTTAGAGGACCAACATAATATGAAAAACAAAAATACTGGAGAAGGAATAAGGAAGCATGGTGTTGCCCATAAGATACTGGACTTGAAGTAAGGACTCTTATCATTACTACTTAATGTGAACCCTAGTCTTGGCACCCCTTCCTCCTTTGCATAGGTGGCAGGATGGATAAAGCCTTGGAGTCACAAGGACAGGAGTTCAAATCCCATCTCAGCACTTGGCGCTTACTTAGTGACCTTGAGAAGATCAGTGACCCTGATTGCCTTACATGCAGGGCCATCTCCAGGCATCCTGCATATCTGGTCACTTGGACCCAGGTGGCTCTGGAGGGGAGCGTGAGCCTGGTGACTAAGCACCGTATCCCCTCACTCAGATACAATTCATGTGCTTGTCATGGCATCATCTCCCTGGTTTTGTGGTCTTCTTCTAGAATGAAGGACAAACATTATCATCATCAAATTTTCTCAGATTAAAATTCTCTTTCTTTGTTATCTTTTCTCTAGAGCTTCTTGAAGTCAGGTACCAAAACTCCCTCCCTCCCTCTCCATTCCCTCCTCCCACGTTGTCTTTCCTTTTCCTGCCTTTCTCTCTCTCTCTCTCTCTCTCTCTCTCTCTCTCTCTCTCTCTCTCTCTCTCTCTTCTTTCTTTTCCTTTTGTCATCTGTAAAATGAGATCGTTCAACTGCTTTATCTCTAGGAGACTTTCCTTCTCCAAATTTGATTCATTTTTATTACTTTAATTTTTAATCCTCCAAATACTCAAACTCTCTGTTGTGATGTGGTATATATTCCACATCTTAAAAAAGTAGTTTGTAACTATGGCATGCTATTGGCAATGAGGCAGCTAAACATGCCTCATAACTTCTGATCCTTGTAGAGCTAGTTCTAGCTTCATATTTTTATTTACCTTAGAAGAAGTGGGGTTGGGATACTGATAAAAAAAATTCTGAAATGAAGATACAGTTTTCCAAGCTCCACCCCAGGACTGTTATTTCTTTAAGGCTATTTCCAATTAAAATCCAATGAGATGATGAACATCCTTCAGGAGCATGTGATACTGATAATTAAAATCTTATGTACATACATATATGTTGTTGAACCATAAATAGTCTTTTTTATAAATAAGATACAGCTGTGATTCATACCAGGTGATATTTAATTTTACATATCACAGCATATGAAGTAACTGCAAACTTCTGGGAAAAAAAGGATGAGGTAAGTGATTTGGCACTAGCTTGCAAAAAGCAGAAACAGTGCTAGGGTACAGACAGTCCAACTTCAATATATAGGTCTCCCGACATCTATCCCAAGGTCATTGTTTCAGCCTGGGTACCATTAGTAGTGAAGCTAGAAATGTTACTATTCAGATTTAACCATAGGTTAGGGAGAAATGGAAAATGGAGAGGAACTATGATTAGCAGGAAAGAAGAAAATTGAAAGGATATTAAGGGGAGATTAGGAAAAGGAAGAAAAGAGGAGGAAGGGAAGGATATGGGGGGGCAAAAAGAAAAAAAATTCATCTATTTCTGTCCTTTGTCTCCATCACAGGTTGTCTCCATCACAGGAGAGATTTTAAATCAGAACCCTAATACCTTTCAAAGTCATTTTAAGGGAAGGGATTTATTTTCAAGGAAGAATCTGGCAACTATGCACCTCTCCCTGACTTTTGAATCAAACTGTATTAAACTCTATAGGATAATTCTCATCTCTTGAGAATCTCTTCCAAAGTCAGCATGACGCCACCAGAAAAGCTTATAAAACCCTGCAATTCATTATCATATCAAATATAACAGCTCTCTTCTTTTGATATTAGTTTGTTCTTTTCCCCTGACAGCTTTATTAAGAATGGAAGTCTGGAAAACTCTCACCTCACTTGAGGTAGCAAAGAATAAAGCAAAACTTATTGTCCTAGATCTCCTACAGAAAGGTAATTTCTTTTTCTCTCTGCCCACCATGTCCCTCCAAGGTCTCTACTAAATATTATTCTGGCCTTGTTCAGAATGGAGAGTATGAAAGAATCAGTGAGAAGAATGAGAGCAGAAAGAGAAAGAAGAAAAGAAAGGTGAAAGGGGGATTATTGAAAAAGACTAGTAATAAAAGATAAGGGGAAGGGGAAAATAGTAAATCCAAATAAAAAAATACAAAGCAATCAATCACTGCAAAAAGCACTACAGGTGTGAAATCTGCATCTTTCAGAATTTAGCAATAGAGTAAGAAAATAGCATAATTGGAATTCAAACTCATGGGTCATCTCTGGCAGGAGAGTAGACAAGATTGAACTCAGCTTTGTGTTCTAGATTTGGTGTATCTTGCATCTGGTTCCCTATGATTTTCTTTTCTCTTCCACAACAGGTTCATTTGCATTTATTATTATTTTTAATATCATCTAAAAAATTTTCCCCCATAGTTTGTTTGACTTAAGGCTTTATCTCTCCCTTAATTTTTTTGTTTTTGTTCACTTGTTTTGTCCTGCCTGATTTCCCCTTTCTGCGTCACTGCTACTACATGCTTTTCTTTTTCCCTTTTCTCTCCTCTGCCCCCCCCCCCGCCCTGTTCAGTTTTTTATCACCTCATATCCAAACAGTTGCAATCTCCTCCTGGTTAGTCTGCCTATCACAGATTTATCCTCATTCCAATTCATCCTCCAATCTCCTCTTCAAGTGATTTCCTAAAATTTAACTCCAATCATGTTATCTTAGAATTCCTAAAGTTTAAGTCTTATCATGTTTTGTTATTCCAAAAAACTCTAGATTATTTTTGAATCATATATAAAATTCTCCATTTGGAATTTAAAGCCTTTTGCAACTGCCCTCTCCCATTTTTCCAGTTTGTTTATATCTTCCTTCCTATACCTATATACCCATATATATATATATATATATATATATATATATATATATATATATATATATATATATATATATATATTATATATAGGATACTGACCTCCTTGATCTTCAAACAAGATGCTCCATCCAACACTGTCCATTTTAATTGGCTATCTCTTGTACCTTGCACCACCACCCCCTCCCCTCATCCTCACCTTCTGTCTTTCTTTTTTTATTTTAAGTCTTAAGTGTTTAAGTCTTAAGTAAAATCATATCTTTTTTGGGAAGCTTTTCTGGATCACCCTTTATTTTAATGATTATTTTTTTCTGTAATTTCCTTTTATCTTGAACATTTGTTTGTTCTAGCTGCTTTCTTATCATCCCTCCATTGGAATGTAAGATCCTTGAAGTCTTGGGCTCTCTTTTAAGCTTACTTGAAGTTCATTGCTTAATTACATAGTTTGCACTTACATATACATATACATATACATATACATATACATATACATATACATATACATATACATATACATACACATACATATTCATATTCATATACATATACATATGCAGATACAGTTACAGATACAGATACATGTATATACATAAGTTGACTGATAGAGGAAATTGTTCTCAGTTTTGTATTTTTCATTCCTTTGACCAGTTGAGAGTGAAGTTCAAATTCTGCCCACTTCCCATCATTATTCCTCTCTGTTTATATAGGAAGTTCTATGTGTACATTTCAATTATGAGATACTTTCCCCCTTCCTTTTTCTCCCTCTCCTCTAGTATTTTCCTCCTTTTCTCTCTTTTTATTTTCTTACTATGACTAGAACATGAGAAAAATATTACCAATCCCTACACTTCCTCTAGGACCATTCATAATGATTGAATTCTAAGATTATATATATGGACAATTTCTTCATATTAGAATGTCATAAGTTCATTCTTGTTTAGTATTTTTTAATTACTTATTCATGTTTATCATTTTCTGTTTCTCTCAACTCCCATGTATACATGTCAAAGTTTTTTACTCAATTTCTGGGGTTTTTTTAAATCAGGAATATTAGAAAGTTCTTTATTTCATTAAAATTTTATTTTTGACTCTAATGTAAAAGTAGTCTAAATATATCATTGTAGTAGCAAGGTAGCTAATTATATATATACATATATATATATATATATATATATATTGGCTTAGAGCATCAAATAAATTAATTATTATGTTAAATAATTTATGCCAGGGTGATTTGCCAGTGACAACAATGTTCTACAAATATAGCTTTTGGGATTGCAGAGTGTATATGTTCTGAAAGACAATCTTCCAGCAAATGGGCAAAATCTTGATTTACATTGTAAATCTCAGACCTAGCCACTTTGCGCATTAAATTGTGATCTTGAAAAGTGAGAAAAAATCATTCTTAACCCTGTAGGATTATATTAAGCCATTGTTCATAATTTACCTTCAGCTGTAAGCCTATTTCTTTGACTTATGGGAAATTGTATTTGAAAGTTCTTTGTACTTATATAATGGTGAGGGCTAGATCACATATGACCCTGACTATGGTTCATTGGTATTTAAATTCTTTTTTTCTAGTCATGTATTGTATTTCTTAATTTGTCCTGAAAACTAATTTTGGGTATTTTATTGCATTATTCTTAGGGTTAGGCTCACATAAGTAATGTTTGCTTCTCAACTTTTTCCCTGCTCAATAAGACCATGACCTACAATCAGTTCTCACCACAAAATGGAAAGCCATTTCTATGTGTCGGTCCCCTACACAATCACCCTGAATCCTTCATTTGAAGCTGAGTAGTGAGAGACCTACTTTCCAGATGTCAGTTTTCCCACTGGCAGCTGTTCCTACATACTGTTCAAGATTGGCCTCCTCCCAGTTGCAAAATCTTGGGTTTTATGCTAGAACATTCTGTGTTCTCTGACCAGATCCCCATCCCTAAAGTCCTTAGATCTACTATCTATCTGTATCCAGTGCTGACCTGGGCTGAGAAGACTCAATGTGACTTATGTTTTTCCAGGAATTACTGGACAGAAGTCAATCTGATACACTTTCTAGATATTTCTGGAGAGACTATATTGGTGGACCTTCACTGTCCTTGCTATTAGAGCATCTAAACTCTATCCATCAAATTATCTCCTACTCTGCACATGTTTTTGAATTAAGTGAATAATATTATTTCTTAGAATACATTAATGACTAAAACTGCTCAGTATTGTTTAGATAATCATGTCACATCTTCAGAATTACAGTCATCGAATATTAGAGTTAAGAGGGTTAAGAAAGGTTACTTGTTCCAATCATGGAACATCATCTCTGACAAATATACATTCAGTTTCTACTTAGGTTACTCTAGTGATAGAGAACCTACAACTCTATAACAAAGTCCATCCTACTTATGGAAAGGAACATTTATGGCTTTTTGAAAAGGAAAATAAAAACAGATTTAAGATTTAAGATTTAAAAGCAAGATTTAAGATTGAAATTTCTAAAAACAAATTAATTATATTTTCATTGGTCTAAAAGTTGTCATTACCCTTTTTCCCCAGTCTTGGAGAAATTGTGTTTCATTATGCATGAGAAAATAATCAATAAATTTCGACCATATTTATATTTTTGCAATGTTTTGAAATAAGAAGACAATGCAAATTGCCTTTCTGTATTAATAGGAACAGTCAATTAGTCTTTCGTGCTTTCTTTTATGTACCTGGCTGTTAAAAAAAAAAAACCCCGACAACTTCATATTTCTACGGTGTGAAAATTTAATATTACTTCTATTGTGGGACAACATGAACTCATGAAAAGCAAATTAATCAATTCTTAAAATTAGAGAACCATGCAATCTTGAAAACTACCATAAATGTCAGATCAAAATCATAATACCATCTGCTAGATTAAATTGTGTAAACAGTCTCATTTACCTGCATCTATCTGTACAATTTTATATAGATATATAAATGCATGCACATGTCTGTGTGTGTGTGTAGAATGTTTTTATATGATCCATAACCTTGAAAGTCAGAGGTTTGTTCCCTTCAATGAGGAATGACTGAACAAATTATCACTTATGAATGTAATGGAATATTATTTTACCATAAGAAATCGGGGAGTTTCAAAGAATCCAGGGAAGATTTTACATGAACAAGTGATAAGTAAAATTAGCAGAGTCAGAAAACAATTTATAAAATTATTTTGGCATTATCAGGACAAAAACTTTGAAAGATAAAACCTCTGATTAGTGTAATAGCCCTTCCAGATTCCAAAGAACTGATGATAAAACATAATGCTGAATTTCTTACAGAAAGATGACAAATTCAAGATAGGCAATGAAATATGCATTGCTGAATTTCATCAAGCTGAGAATTTTTTTCTTCCTTATACAGTTTCACAAGGTTTTTTCTTTTTCTTCTTTTTCTTCTTCTTTTTCTTCTTCTTCTTCTTCTTCTTCTTCTTCTTCTCTCTCTCTCTCTCTCTCTCTCTCTCTCTTTCTCTCTCTCTCTCTCTCTCTCTCTCTCTCTGTCTCTGAAAGTTGGGAAAGAGAGAGAGAAAAAACAAAGCAAAATGCTTGTTAATTAAAAAAAGATTTTTAAAGATTTCATCATTTTAAAAAACTATGATAAAGGTGTGTTTCTGTGTTGCACTCTTAATACTTCATCTTTCCATCCTAGAGCAGTCCAATAGACATTTCTTAACCTCTTTTATAAGAACCCTGTAGCCAAACAAATAATTTAAACTCCATTGATTCTTTGTTTCAACCTTGCATTTTCTTTTATTTATCTTGACATATAATTGGGTAAAATAGTTAAGTTTCTTTTCATTATTCTTCCATTTGAGAATTTTCCTATATAAAGTTGATAAAATTTAGCTTTACTCTTTCTTATAAAAATCAGATTTATTAACATATTCTTTTTCTTCACTTTTTCTTCATTTCACTTCACAGCATAAAGTCCCTTTACATGTTTTATATATCAAATCAATTATTTTCATTTTTATCTTCTATTTATTAATCTCTCATTTGAGTTTGGAGTTAATTTTTGTTTTGTTTTATTGAACTGATAGTGTTGATTGCTCATGTACTAAATTTATTGATTTGTCCTTTGATGAGTTTTAATGATAAACATTTTTTTCTCAAGGACTGCTTCAACGTTGGCCCAAATATTGTGAGATGCTGTCTGTTTTCCTTTCCTTTAATGAAATTTTCTATTTTGTGTATCATTTGTTCTTTAATACATCACATTATTTGCCAGTTAATTGTGATTTTTTTCAGAGAAAATGTTTTAGTGAATTGTGGGACATCTACTATTTCTGCAATTTTGTGTGATATTTTCATTCTTCTATATGAAGTCAATTTTTACAAAAATGTGATGCAGAGTTTAGAAATGTGTAAATTCTTTTCTGTTCCTGTTCAATAATCAACAGAAAGCTATTCTGCTTAACATCTTAAAGCTCTGACTAGACCCTTAACATCTTTATTATCTTTAGTTAAATAGATCTCCTTCTGAAAAGAGCAGCCTAAAGATCTCAACTTATATAGTTTTGCTGTCTTTTTCTCCCCTCAATATGATGAAGTCCCTTCTTTTATTTACATACTATATAATAATGGGCATGTAGATTAAGTATTGGTATCAATATGCTACTTATGATAAGGGTAGCTAGGTGCGATAGTGTATATAGGGTACTGAACTTGGAGTCCAGGAGGACAGAAGTTGGAATCTGGCCTCAGACCTTTGAAACTAGCTGTATGACCTTGGGCAAGTCACTTAATCCTGATTGCCTCCCATCCAGGGCCTTCTCCAGTCATCCTGATTCATATCTCGTTTCTGGACCCACATGACTTTGGAGGAGACAGTGAACTGGTGAATTAGCACGGCCATCCTGCCCCCAAATCCAATTCATGTGCTTGTCATGGCATCACCTCACTGATAGCATGATCAAACTTCAATCAGTATCTATGATGCCTTTAAGCATAATGTACTTTACTTGATTATTTTTTATTTTCATTTTGCTCAAAAATCAAAATTGATTCTCTTGTTTGAGATTACGTTAAAAACTATGACTTTTGCTTCAGCCATTATTTTAACTTCATGTGTATGTTTATATTTCAAGTGTATTTCTTTTTTTATAAGTCAATAGCAAAGTATTTAATTAAAATGAAATTTCATGCTAATTTTAAAAGGAAAAAAGCAAAACACAAAAATAATTCTTAATGACCACCTCATTTCCCTCATACAGAAAATATCAGGATATGAAAATTAGCCCATGTGTAAATGTGCACGTGTGTATATGAGTGTGAACACAATAAAGAAAGAGTAGTTTCCTATATCTCTTCAGTTTATGCTTATTATCTAGGATGGTGATCTGAATCTCTCAGATGCAATCATTTTGTCTCATTTCAGAGAAATCAGAATACTTCTGGGCTTACTGAGTTTGGGGAGACACTGAATATTTTTCAATGTGACTCCCAATCCCTCCCATTTGTTATAGACAAAAATCCTCATCCTTCAATATACTCATAATAATTGATTGCCTGTTTCTAAACTTCCTCATTTAATTCCCTGTCTCTGAATATGAGGCTCTGTGGACTGTTGCACTTCTATCATGTACCTCCATGCCTTCATGACTCTTTTTCTTTTTCTTTTTTAAATTGTTTTTTAAATTTTGCAATTTTTCACCCAATCTTGCTTCCCACCCCCCCCCACAGAAAGCAATTTGATAGTCTTTACATTGCTTAAATACTATACAGTGATCAAAATTGAATGTGTTCAAAATTGAATGTGTTGAGAAATCATATCCTTAAGGGAAAAAAAAGATATGAGATAGCAAAATTACATAAGATTTTCTTTAAAGTAAAGGTAAATAGTCTTTGGTCTTTATTCAAACTCCACAATTCTTTCTCTGGATACAGATGGTATTCTCCATCGAAAATGCCATAAAATGGTCCTTAGTTGTTGCAGTGATGAAGTGAGCAAGCCCATTAAAGGTTGATCATCACCCCCATGTTGCTGTTAGGGTGTTCAATGTTCTTCTGGTTCTGCTCATTTCGCTCAGCATCAGCTCATGCAAATCCTTCCAGGCTTCTCTTAATTCCCATCCCTTCTGATTTCTAATAGAATAGTGTTCCACAACATACATATAGAACAATTTGTTCAGTCATTCCCCAATCGATGTACATTCATTCAATTTCCAATTCTTTGCTACCACAGACAGGGCTGCTATTAATATTTTTTACAAGTGATGTTTTTACCCTTTTTCATGATTTCTTTGGGGTATAGACCCAGTAGTGTTATAGCTGGATCAAAGGGTATGTACATTTTTATTTCCCTTTGGGCCTAATTCCAAATAGCTCTCCAGAAAGGTTGGATGAGTTCACAGCTCTACCAACAATGCATTAGGGTCCGAGGTTTCCCACATCCCTCTCAACATTGATCATTGTTCTTTCTGGTCATATTGGCCAGTCTGAGAGGTATGAGGTGGCCCCTCAGAGATGCTTTAATTTACATTTTTCTAATCAGCAGTGATTTAGAGCAACTTTTCATATGACTATATATTGTTTTGATTTCCTCATCTGTAAATTGTCTCTGAATATCCTTTGAGCATTTATCAATTGGGGAATGGCTTTTTTTTCCCATAAATTTGGCTCAGTTCTCTGTATATTTTGGAAATGAGTCTTTTGTCAGAAATACTAATTGTAAAAATTATTTTCCAATTTACTACACTTCTTTCAATTTTGGTTACTGTGGTTTTATTTGTGTATTTTAATCTAAAGTAATCAAAATTATCTAGTTTGTTTTTAATGATGTTCTCTATCTCTTTCTTGGCTATAAATGGTTTCCTTTCCATAGATCTGACAAGTAAACTATACCTTGATCTAGTTTTCTTATATTACTTTATGTCTAAATACTGGACCCATTCTGATCTTGATATAGGTGGGAGATGTTGGTCTAATCCAGGTTTCTGCCATACTATCTTCCAATTTTTCCAACAGTTTTTGTCAGAGAGAGAGTTTTTATCCCAGAAGCTGAATTGTTTGGATTTATCAAACAGATTTCTATGTTTCCTACTATTGCACTTAGTCTATTCCACTAGTCCACCACTCCATTTCTTAGCCAATGAAAGGCAGTTTTGATGACTGATGCTTTATAATATAATTTTAGAGCTGATAGGGCTAAGTCATCTTCTTCTGCACTTTTTTCCCCATTAAATCCTTGGAAATTCCTGACTTTTTATTTCTCCATATGAATTTACTTACAATTAATTTTTTTTTTGAATTTTCGTTGGTATGGCACTAAATAAGTAGTTTAATTTAGGTAGAATTGTCATTTTCATTATATTTTTTATTATATTAGCTTGGCCTCTCCTTGAACAGTTGATATTTGTCCAATTATTTAAATCTTAGTTTATTTGTTTGAGGAGTGTTTTGTAGTTGTTTTCATGGAATTTCTGAGTCTGCCTTGGCAGGTAGTCTCTAAAGTATTTTATATTGTGTGAAGCTACTTTATTTTATTTTTTAGGTTTTTGTAAGGCAAACGGGTTTAAGTGGCTTGCCCAAGGCCACACAGCTAGGTAATTATTAAGTGTCTGAGACCAGATTTGAATCCAGGTACTCCTGACTCCAGGGCTGGTGTTTTATCCACTACGTCACCTAGCCGCCCCAGTGTGAAGTTACTTTAAATGGAATTTCTCTTCCCTTTACCTAACCTTTCTTTACTGTGATCTTCCTTTAATGCTCTGTGTTCAAAGTTGTAATTTGTTTTGTGTATGACTGCTTCATTGACTTTACTCTCTTTTTTAAAATTCTCTCCATTCTTTTAATCCCTATTATTTATCTTGCTAAATTTTATTTCTCAAAAAATTTCTATCAAACTTTTTTGAGTGCATATGAATATATGTTGAATACTATCTTTATCTTGAAAATGAGCTTAAATAATCTTAACTTATTTTAGAATTCATTTGTTTTGTAATGGTATATACCATACAGTTTCTTCAGTTTTTATTTTCCTCTGTCTGTCTGTCTATCTATCTATCTATCTATCTATCTATCTATATCTATCTATCTATCTATTTTGCTATCTCTGGTTGGAATCATTGCTTTTGGCTTAGCTCATTCTAATTTTCAGGGAGCTCAATCCTTGGTTAAACTTTATTATTTCTTCTTCAAAGCTATTAATTCTCCTTGACATACTTTCTCTTTAAATATTTTACCCAGAAATTCTTGTAGTTCTTGTATCTGACATTTCTCTTCATTTCATTTTTAGTTATTTCTCCCACCCCGCTTGTCTATGAATCTCTATCAATCAATTATATTTTTTGTAGTTTCAGCATTTTCTTATTTGCTGATATCTCAAGTCTCAATTTCTGACTTGGTACTCTGTGCCCATATCATATTCAATACCACCTTATAATTTTAGATGATGTATGCAAACCCAATTTACCCTCTATATCATAAATTAGGCTCTGCCTTCTGTAAGAATTCCTTGATTTTAATTTAGCTTAGTTTCATGGATTCTTTTATGATCTGCTCTTGGTACAATCCCTTTTTCAATTTCCTTGAACGTTTCCAAGAAATCCCAAACCTCCATCTCATTTTTTTGCTTTCCAAAGACCCCAAACAGGTACCTTTAATTGCACTTGCAAGAGTCAAAGCTATTTTCTCTCCAGGTGATACCCTGACTTTTTTTTTTCCTTTTTCCATGCTTTGGTTCAGACATACTTGCTGTAGTTTGAAGGTAGGTTTTGGGTGTTCTGAGACAGTCATGAGCTGTCTCGGCCCTAATATGGCCCTCTCTCATTCTGTGGCTATTATGAGGGATGCCTGAAGAGCAATATTCTGATTAGTCCTGTCTCCTGCTTTGATTTGGATATAGATTGCTTAGATTTTGGTCTAGCCCATCTCCTTTGGGCTGGAATGTTTGCATTGTTTTTCCTTCTACTTATCTTAATTTTGACTCAGAACACAGAGTTCTGGAAATATCTTTGTGTGGTCCTAGATTGAATGGAGGAGTTTTATGTGTATAACTTTAGCCAGGAGCTATTTTTTTATATAATTTCTTTCCTAATAAATTATCATTTTACTCCAGAGGCTAGAGAAGGTCTGGTACATAAGAGATACCTTTGTACTTGTTAACTGGATTTGTGGATATTCAGGAGTTTTGACCACTTTTGAATTATGATATCAAGAGATATGCCCTGTTCTATAACATCTATAGCTAGATCATAGAGCTCAAAGAGAAGCCTCTATTCATTCCCCTTTATTTCTGGTAATAGGGCTGGGGCAGCTAGATGGCAGTATATAGAGCGCCAACCCTGAAGTCAGGAACATCTGAGTTCAAATATGACCTGAGGTACTTATAGACCTTGGGTAACTCATTTCATCCTGATTTGTCCTGGATCCTGGCCACTGGATCCAAATGGTTCTGGAGGACAAAGTGAGGCTGGGAACTTAGCAACACCCCCCCCACACACACACACACAAATCCAATGCAATTTTTTTCTTGGCATCACCTTCCATATGTCATGGTCTTCTTTGAGGCATCATTGCAGTACCTGCCTTTCTTCTAGGGGTGTACTATAGACCTAATGGCTAAAGAGACTCTAAATAAAAGGTAATTTCTCTTTCTGGTCTTACAGCTGAAATTTAGGATTTCAAACACCATGATAGCTGCAGTTTTATTGTGGAAAATCCTTCAGCTCCTAGGGTTTCTTCACCCTGGAATATCCATCTGCCCAAGCTTCCCCCATCCTCTTTCTCCCCTTGAGACATTCCTTTATTTTGGAGGGAGGTCCAAATCAACCAACCTTCAGTCTCCTCCCCACTGTGCTATGCTTCTGATTTCCCCAAACTTCATTATGCCCCTGTCAAATTCATCCCTTCCTATCCATTCCCCCTCCTCTTTCTAGTCATCCTTTGTTGTCTTCCGGAATTAGGAATGTAATCTCCTTGAGGGCTGGAACTATTTTTTGATTTATATTTACATATCCAAACCTTAGCACACATATAAAGGACTTTATAAATATAAGTTGTCTGGTCTCTCTCTCTGCTTCCCCTCCCTCTTCAATGGATTAGAGTTAAGGGGTGGGTGGGGTTGGAGAAAACTAAGGAGAATGAGACCCAGAGGGGAAAAGTGACTTGCAATTTTTTTTAAATGAAATCCACAGCTTTTCCTCTGTTGGCTCAGACACCAAAACAAAGACACATATAAATGCTTATCTTACTACACAGATGGTCTTTTTTAAGTCAGACAGAATCTTTTTTGGCTTGTTTTGGAGTGACATAAATGTTCCCGATGTCATATGCTCAAATAGAACTAAACTAAGCCAAATGTGTTAGGAAAATCCAAAACTGTTCTTTCCTATCATTTTCCCACAGGAGGGGAGAAAAGATTGGAAGGGGGGAAAACCTTATTGCAGCAACCTGATTATGCAGAAGTCATCCCTCCCCAGCCCCAACCCTCATCACACTATTCATCAAGCTTTCTGGGTTAAACCTTTGCACCCATAAACATTGTTACCCTATTTATGATGTCAGAGGGAAACTTTACTATCTGTCCAAACCAAAGCATTTTACATGCAAATTGATGGCATTTTCAAAGGGTCCATTCTCAAAACCAGATGAGCTAGGATAGTTCAAACTAAGCTCATCCCCTTCATTACTCTGGAAGCTCTAAAACCTTCACAATAGACCTATTAATTTAGTGCTATATTTGAGACCATGTTAGGGTATTTGAGAATATTGAAAATGACTTTAAATTTCTAATTCTTTTGCTATATCCTCACTTGAGAATTAGTTTTCAAGGTAACTTGTCCCATTATGAAATAGTTTAGTGACATAATTTTTTTTGGTTAAAAATAGATTTTTGATTGAGGTGATTTAAAATTTCATCAATCAATGATTATTGAATGATAAATACATATTTTATTAGGAATAAATTGAAACTTCAGCTATCATCACAGTCAATCTTCAAGCATTTAATTATGTCTAATAGAACAAACACTCTGCTAAGCCCTTGAGATACAAAGACAGATCAAAACAAAAAGTAATGAAAAATATTCCTCAATATTAAGGTACTTATATATGAACAGAGAGAGATGATATCAAAATAGATTGGTTATAGAGTAGATGCTTATAGAGCAGAGAAGAAAGGTTCAAGTGATTGAAGGTGCCAATAAGGTTTCTTGTAGAATAGGGGTGGAGAACATTTTTTTCTGTCAAGGACCATTTGACTATAAGATCATTTCTCTGCTATATTTGGTCAAACATTTAATTTACCACTTAAAAATTTCTAGAGTTTTTGAATTTTGAGTCCCACTGTGGTTGCTGTGACAAAATGATTTCTACCCCCTAGTCTTAGGGGGGGGTATAAATTTCCCCATTCCTCTTGTAAAAAAGGTGGTCTTTAAGCTGAATCTTGCTAAATCCAGTTATCAAGAGGATGAGGTGAGATGAGAGAGCAATTTAGATATGGGGAAAGTCAATGAAAAGAGGCAGGAAATGGATGCTAATATTTGAAGAACAATAGATATCCTAATAATGCTGTATTATGGAGTGCATGGAGAGGGTGTAAGAACTGAAAAGGTAGGAAATATCACATTATAATGATACACGACAGAGGACTTTTTATTGAATTGTGGAAATAAGAGTTTACTGAATGGGTGGTAACATACTCAGACCCATTCATACTTAAACAAAATAACTTTGGCAGCTATGTGGAACATGGGTTAGAGTGGAAAAAGATACCAATGCTATTAAGGGTCTATACTATTTTAGTGAATGGGTGGAGAGAGGAGGTCATATATATGGGGGATTGTAAATGTAGAAGCAACAGAATTTGGTAATAGATTGAATATTTTGGATTCACATGTATGAGGAAGCAGGGAGCATGGATATTTCAGAACCTGGAAGAATAGGAAGTTAATTGATTCCTTTCTTGATATTAGGGTAGTTGAGAAAAGAGGAAAAGACAAGGAATTATATTTTGGTGTTGAGATACTTTTGTTCTTCAATTGTTTCAGTCGTGTACAGTTCTATGCAATTCCAATTTGGAGTTTTCTTGACAAAAATTTGCCATTTCCTTCTCCAGTTCATTTTAAAGATAAGGAACTGAGCCAAAAGGGTTGACATTTGTCCAGAGTCATACTGATAATAGATGTCTGAGGCTAGATTTGAACTCATGAAGATGAGTCTTTGATTTCAAGTCCAGTGCTCTCTCCATTGTACCACTTAGCTTCCCATTGATATAGCTATACAATATATGTTTTGAATCAAGGAAATTGTACTGTTTACTACATGATGCTAGATGCTTGGCTTGACTGATACATTTTAAAACTCTATTGATCAATGGCTTTAAAGTCATTTTAAGATAACATGAATCATCTATGCTTTCAATAATATTTGAGGAAAATGTACTACTTTGTCCATTTAAAAAATTTATATGATTCAAAATTCAGAATTAAACTGTTGATTATTTGGTGAAAAATAGTGGTTTGAGCTAAGTAACATACAAAATTTCAAGAAAATCATGGCCCATCATTCACAACACTATCCCATAGATAAAAGGAAAATTCACTTTTTAACTATCTGTCTCCATGAAGACTATAGAATTTTTCTTTAATGTTGAGTAAATCCAAATACTTCCAAATGGTCCAGTGCTTTTATGCTTTGATGAACGTGTAATGCTCCGATGACAGACACTGCAATTTATCCATGTCTTTATATATATATATATATATATATATATATATATATATATATATGTATATACATACACACACGTAGGTATGTACATATATACTTGTGGAACTCAACCTTTGTTTATCCCTTCCTTTTGATGCCAGACTTGTGCATATGCTTTTTAGAGGTCATTTTTAGTGATTTCTTATGACAATATTAAATGAAAACACCTTAATATGGAATTTTTAAGATATAAATTACAGTGGTGAGATATATCATTTCTGATAATCAAGGTTTACTTTAAAGCACTCACTTGGAGATTTGTAAAATGTGATTCTCTGCTGAGTCATGATTAAACTTCAGTCATGTTTCTAAGGCACAGATTGACCAGCTGACCTGTTGCATCATCATAGTTCTATAATTCTTCCTATCTTCCTTATGATAGAGAGTAAGCAAAGAACACTACAGAATCTCTGAGTAGTGGTCTTACTAAAGCTGAATTATGGAGAGAGATGTCAACAAATACATCCCTTCAAAGTATCACAATTGAAGGTTTTGAAATTGCTCCCTCTAAATCTGTTCCTGTATCCCAGTGATTTCTCTTTAGCAGCCAAACAAATCTGGTGTTCTAGTGCCCAGAGCCCTTGAGCTGAGTCCTTCAGATGAATTATTCTTTTCTTGACTGTTGACTGACTGTATTATTTACCTAAGAGAGGATAATAGTTAATCTCCTCAGACTTCAAGAGTAGAGAGGCATGGTCAACCTGATTCTAAGACTAACTTCCATCTGGCCTGAAGAAATGGCACTATCATAAAGGCATATTTATCTGTTACAACACAATTCTAAGATGACTGTTTTCAATGCAGGAGTCTGATATTGGTGGATCAGATTTATCTAGAATATTTTAAAAGGCTAACATTAAACATTGACTTAGATTTCCTGATAAACTTGATTGTGCAGAAAGTGGGTCCTTCAGAAAATAAAGTATTTATGAGTAATTGATGGAATGATAATTCAAATTAGGAACCTTCGAATGAAATCATTGGTTGAATAACATTTTAATAGCATTGACTAAGAGCCTATAAGATACTCTTCTGAGAAATGTATTTTTTTCAGGTTTTTGCAAGGCAAATGGGGTTAAGTGGCTTGCCCAGGGTCACACAGCTAGGTAATTATTAAATGTCTGAGGCCGGATTTGAACTCAGGGACACCTGATTCCAGGGCTGCTGCTCTATTCACTGTGCCACCTAGCCGCCCCTGCTGAGAAATGTATACAGCAGCAGAGGAAATCTTGGAATAGGAATAAGTGGTTGGCATCAGTATATGATTTTGGTGGGTTAAGAGTCAGGGGACCAAGTTCTAGTCCCTTCACCACTTAACAGCCATATAATCTTATACAATTTATCCACTAGGAATTTCACTTTCATTTAGAAAGAAAGAGAGATTGGATTTCAAGAGAACTTGAGTTCAAATCTTTATCTCTGGGATCTAGGGCAAACCTTTGGATTTTCCTGGGACTTATTTTAGTTAACCACAAATAAAGGTTTTGGACCAAATAATCTCCAATATCATATGTAGTTCTAAGTCCATATGTTCTGCTCATCTTATAGGGTTGTTAGTAGACTCAATTGCAAAAAAGTAGTTTTCAAGGTGAAAGATGCTACATAAAAATAATGCATTATTACTTCAGGAATCTGCCTAATACACCATTATGTCATATGTTCAAGAAAATTAATATAGATAAGTAACCCTGTATTCAAATAAAAAATCCCTATAAGAAGCATATTAGCTAATAAAAACCAGCCTATATATTAATATTATCTATTTTGTATTTTCTTTTTCATTTATTTTGCCAAACATTATCCATTTACATTTTAATATGGTCCTAATACAAGCCTACTTTTAGGCAGTGATTTTGACACCTATAGATAGTATATAAAGAGATAGGCTCAATGACAAGAGAAACTGGGTTCAAACACACCACTAACTAACTTTTGATTGTGTGATCCTGGACAAGTTATTTGACCCCGCTCAGTGCTTTAGGTAATTCATTGTTCTGCAATAGTAGAGAAATATTCTACCTTTGAGATTTGCTTAGACGGATGAAATTACAAGTTTAGACAATATCCTTAAAAACTTAGTATGTTATCTAAAGTCCCAGAAAGACCTGAGTCCAACCCTCAAATTCTCTATGGGATCTTGAGCATATCAATCAATTAACCTAAGTCATAGAAAATGGTCAAAAGTTATAAATTGCAGAATAGTTGCAGAGCTGCCTTGGAAGAGGGAGTTTACTTATTCAGGAACTCCTTACTTTAAGTAAATCATAAGTTGGGGCAAAAAAATATGTTCAAGACTATCTAAAATTTTCTATCATAGATAATAAGATCTATTGTGCTATGTAACTTGCCTCTGATATACTTCAGCTTTCTTTCCTCTTTAGGTCCTGATTTTGACTTGTGCTTAAGGAGGGCTCCAGTGCAATGAACCACTGGGTGACTTTCATAGGGTTTATCCCAAAGAATTTTGGTTGATCCCAGGACATTTTCCTTCTATTTCCATGAATAGGCACCAACTCAAATATCCTTTTAAAATCTTACAGATTAAGTTCTATTATTTCTTTTACCTTGATGCAACTTGTGACTCTACAATTAACACCATTTCATCTGTCCCAGACTCTTCAGCTATCCCCTTTCCTGAGGAGCAGGGAAGATTGCTATATGGACTGTCCATTTGTTTTATTTTTTTGTAAAATAAGACATAATGTCCCCTTCTCTCAGTACTCCTTGTTACTGACAGAGAGCTTTTGCCCATGAAGATAAAAATACCAATACAATAAGAGACATCTAATGTAGAAAGAAATCAATTTATGAGGTAATGCTTATCAGTTAAGATTAAAATTTTTAAGCTAAGTCCTGGTCTACACTGGTAGAGACAATATTCTTACTAGAATATTGCTTTGCCAGTAAAGTCAGTCTAAAAAGTAATTATGACAATAGCGATACATTTTTTAAAATACTATCATCCCTAACCTGAGAGGTATGTAGGTTAGTCAATCAAAAACTATTAAGCATCTGCTATGAACCAGACTGCCCTAGGTTCTGGGTAAAGAAGTGCAAAGAATGAAATACTCCTCTGTTTTACTTTCTAATATTTTTCTCATTGCATAGATGTGGAGACAAACTCTGAAAAATTAAATGTCCTGCTCACAGACACAGAACTACCAAATGTTTAATGTAGGATGTAACCCTAGGTCTCTTGCTTTTATGGTCTTTGTAATGCACCAATGATCTCTTTTATGGTCTTTGTAATGCATCACTGATCTCTCTTGGGAGTATCTCTTGTCTATTTCAAAATTATTTTTTTCAATTAATAAAAAATCCATTTTCTTTCTATCCTTCCTCCATGTAAATGACATTGAATTTTAACCAATAATATTTGTACATTACTTTGAATAATTATAATTCTTTTACTCTCCTTACAAATTAGATATGGCCCTTAAACTTACCACCAGAACAGGTTTTAAAAGAAAGTTGGCAAAAATCAAGAGCAAAAGTAGCATATGTGGTCATGGGAATGAAACTTTTTTCCTCTTCACAAGGATTATGGAATTATATGCTTTTATTTCACTAATTGGAGTAGATTGGATTTATAATTATCAACTGATAATTTTTTTTAGGAGGCACATTACATTTGGAATAACTCTTGACCTCTTAGCAATAATGCTGGAAATGATGTAAGTTAATTTCAGAATAGGAATCAGCTGTGAGAATAATAGTTGGGATAAAGATCCCTAGAATATATGTGCTATATGAATAAATGGTAATTATATAGTTTCCCCCTTTCAATTAACACATTTATAATATTGTAAATCTTCTTACATTCATAATAAAATAAGAATTGTATACTCAGTGATAAACAAAATGATGAGGTCTGTTCTATTGATCGTCATTGCAACCTTCAAACTCTGCCAGCCACTCAAAAACTGAAGTTTACTTTGAGTTTGAAGGTTTTGTATTACAAGGTACTAGACTGTTAGGGATACCTTCTGGGAAGCATCCAGCCATTTAGGTATGTCTTACAAACTCATAGTCTTTTGATCACATCAATTGTGCATCTTCACAGAATTTACCCAATACATATAAGAAAATTTTTCTTGAAAACAAGGTTACTTTCTTGGAGATGTGAATTTGTCTCACAATTATGGAAATCAATTAAGAACTAGGCTTAAAACATTATTGAAATGCACATGCCCACTGACCCCATTCAGCCTATATGCTAAAAAGATCAAAGAAAGGGTAAAAGAACCTATGTGTACAGAAATATCCTTTCAAAGATCTGTAAACAAATTGGTTTTTCATTAACTGGGGAATAACTAATTCGAATATGGAAACATGCTTGAATGCCAATACTGTAAGAATGGTATCATAAGGAATGAAAATTTTGGTTTTAGAGAAACTTGGAAAATCATTTCATCAAATATGAACTTATATAGAGTGAATTGAGTAGAAACTGAACAATTGCTAAAATAACTATTATTGTAAAGACAAACAACTTTGGAACCTTTAAGACTTTACCATTACAATAACTACCCACAATTTTATAGGACCCACAATTTTATAGGACCCATGATTAATATATGATTCATCATCTGGCATAAAAATGATAGACTCAGGATACAAAATAAGACTTTTTAGTTAAGCTATAGTTAAGGAAGAAATTTCATTTGCTTAACTATACATATTTGTCATGAGTTTTTTTTATTATTATTTTTTTCCAGGAAAGAGATGAGATTGAAGGGAGAGAAAAATAAGCTCTGGTTAATTTAAAAATAAAATATTAATAAAAGGATAAAATGTCTTCATTGGATACAAGTTTGAAAGACATATTTATTGTTGTAGAAGCTTTGGGCCCCAAACAAAAATGACTATTAGGTAAATGTTTTGAATGTGAATTTTAACTCTAATTCACTTACATAATGCATACTAAAAATAGGAGTCAAATGTGCATAACATGTTTTCTGGGTTCCATCAGAACATGAGACACATAATTCTGTGACAAAGAAGTCTCGGCAAAGACAATAATAGAAGACCTAGTAGATGATAGAAGTCTCGGTAAAGACAATAATAGAGGACCTAGGATAAAATTTAAGACCATAAGAGAATGCTAATAATTGACAGATTCTTTTCTGAAGGAGACCAGAGAGTAAAGGATCATTAGTGTAAGAGGGGAATATCTGCATTAAGACTGAAATAAAGAGGGGATGGTTGATTTTGAGATGGAAAGGAAAAATGAGGTAAGGAGAGGGGGAGAGGGGGGAGAGAGAGAGAAAGAGAGAGAGAGAGAGAGAGAGAGAGAGAGAGAGAGAGAGACAGACAGACAGACAGACAGACAGACAGACACAGAGACACAGAGACAGACACAGAGAGACAGAGAGAGAATGGTTGGTTTTGAGGTAAAAGAAAGAAAGAAAGAAAGAAAGAAAGAAAGAAAGAAAGAAAGAAAGAAAGAAAGAAAGAAAGAAAGAAAGAAAAAGAAGGAAGGAAGGAAGGAAGGAAGGAAGGAAGGAAGGAAGGAAGGAAAGAAGGAAAGGAAGCTGGTCCATATGCTGTTTCTTGCTTGCTTCTTGGTTCTACATAAGATGTTCCTTCCAGGGACTCTATAGTAACCAGAATGTTGTTCAATAATAAAGTAACATTGCCTGAGAAAAAAACAGTAATAACTCCTTTTCTCCCATCCCTGAAAAAAAATATACCTGACTCCTTTTAAACATAGTGCCTAGAATATCAAGGGAGATTATACCACCTTATCATCATTTTATTCACTCTATCACCTAGAAGGGATAGAGGCTAGCAGCCAGAGGGAAAGAGTCATTTTCTAAAATTAAGCAATGGATTGGTCTTGAGAGAAAATAAGTATTTCTAGAAGAAATGAAAAGGAGGAAAAAGATTCTAGACAGGGTGATCAGTCAATGCAATGGTACAATGATGAGACAAAAACAATGTTATATGTGAGAGTAAAAGAAAAAAGCCAGTATTGCTGTATTGTTGAATTCACTATAAGAACCTAGGTGTAGGACAGGAAAGTCCAAGTTATGAAGTTTTCAGTGTCAAATAGAGAAAAGCAAATTTGATTAGATGGGATTTTGTGGCAAAAGGGATGGATAAGCAAAAGGGATGGATAACCTTAGAACATTCCTTATATACTAAGTGTCTAAGAAGGAAGATCCCTATTATCCATTGATAACTTTTAGAAATTGAATAAAGTGATGAGCTTGGAGTCAGAAAGATATGAGTTCAAATCTGCCCAAGTCATCTCCATAGTCCACTCAGCTTCCTGAGTGTGAAATGGGGTTATCCTCAGAGATATGGGGTTAACCTCTAAAGACTTGTTGGGAAGCTGAAATGAAATATTTGTGAAGCTGTTAGTATGTAGCCTGATACATAGTTGTTGTCCAGTCAATTCAATTGTGTTCTGCTCTTTGGGATCCCAATTTGGCAGTTTTCTTGCCAAAGATACTGGAGTGGTTTGCCTTTTCCTTCTCTAGCTTATTTCATAGATGAAGAAACTTATTGAGTGTTTATGTGATTTTTCCAGGGTCACACAGCTAAGTACTATCTGAAGACAGATTTGAACTCAGGTTTTTCTGTGTCCAGGCCCAGCACTCTATCTACTGCACCACCTCTCTGCCCTGTATATAGTTTAATTTTTATAAATAAAACTAATAAATGCTTGCTTCCTTTCCATTTCCCTTTATGTGCCTCATATTTATTTTGTTTCCATCTATATGTACATTATGAATGTAATGTCCTCTATGAGGACAAAGACTATTTCATTGTTGTTGGTTGATCAATTCATCCATATCTTTGATATTTAGTTGTTAAAACATGTTATTCCTACCAGGAATCAATGTTGCTCTTGATTAACACACACACACACACACACACACACACACACACACACACACACAAAGACACACAAAGATAGTTCTAAAATAAAGATAAATTGCTAGGTGATTGATAATAGAATTAGATAAGATACAAATGATAGGAAGAAGAAGGAAGAACCTAAAACAATAGGTATACCATGGAAAGTGGAGGGAGGGTGGTAGAAAAATGTAGAACTCCTAAAACTGTAAATAGATGAATGCTGAAAGATACTCTTTGCATGTAATTACAAAGGTAAATAAAATTTCAATTAAAAAATGGGTATGTATAAACTTGAGCATTTTGTTATTTTCTTGCTTGTCTTTTGCTTATGAGTAAGGTCTCCTCCTCCCTTTTCTCCCCCTCTGTATTATGCAGTCTTCCCTTCTACAATAGTTTATTGCATTATAATAGTATGAAAATGATCCTTGGCTCTGGTAGCTGATACCAGTGGAGTTTCTGGTGAGTTCTGGAATTGTTTTCAGACTGGAAAGGTTTTTGAGAATAGTTCTTGCAAATGATTTGAGTTAACTTTCAAAGGTCTAGCTAGCTAAGCACAGAAATACTTATCTCTAATAGACTGACCAGGTGATGATGTGCTTGTTCACTATGGCTAATGATGAAACAAAAATATAAAATTTCCATCAGTATGGTCGACTTCCATTTCAGTAGTGAGAGTGACAGAGTTGTGCAAAAGGGATAGGATATGCTAAAAAGCACATAATTTTTTAACACAATCTGTTAAATTTAATTTAGTTACTGGTACAACTCAAAATGTGAGATCCCTTTCTCATGCTTGATAAATGGACACATTATCAGTTATAAAGAATTACATGAATATTGCTATTTTGATTAGTCAGCCAAAGCATTTATCTTCTATATATGAGGTATGATAAAAGCCCTGAGAATATAAGAATCAAATTAAGATCCCAGCCCTTGAGTAGCTCATGTTCTAATATATTCTAATGGGGGGGATACTATATCAAAAATGTACTTTCAAGATATGTTTGTGGTGATTATAATTATTCAATCATGTCCTTTTCATCATGACTTGATGGAACATAGCATGCCAGGCCCTTCTGTCCTCCACCATCTCTCAAAGTCTTTCTGAGTTCATATCCACATCCTGTCATTCTCTTTTTCTTTTTCCCTTCAATTTTTCCCAACAGTAAGGGTTTTTGCTGTGAGTTTCATCTTTTCATTATGTAACCATTTAAACTTCAGCTTCAACAGTTGACCTTTCAGTGAATAGTCTGAATTAATTTCTTTAAATATTGATTGATTTGTTTTCATTAGTGTCCAAGGAACTCTCAGTAGTCTTCAACATTACATTTCAGAAGCATGGATACTGCTGTCCTTAGCTTTCCTTATAGTTCAACTCTCATAGCCATACATTACTACTGTAAAATCAGTGGTGTAGGATGTGAAACGGAAGGCTAATACTTCTGGTGTAAGGGCTGCCAAGCCCTTTTCAGGACAACTTTCCACCTTTAATGTCCATCTAAATCACCTGACTCTTACCTGTGGCTCCAAGAAGTTGTAGTATGCATAGTAGCCCCACCTCAGCAAACCATTTCCGCAAATGGGCTAAACCTGATTGGGTCTAAAGCCCATCATGAGTTAAGGGGTGTTTCTACCCCAAATATGTGAAATCTTTCTGGTGGAATGAGTAGATGATAGACTTGAAGGCAACTGAAACAGATGCTTCACCTGCTTTTTTGACTCTGTCTTGCCACTGGATTGTAAATGACTTTTTTGAAAGAGAGAAGGAGGCAGAGATTTTGGGCAACTCTGCCTCACTTAAATCCAATTTATACATGAATCAAAAGACATTACCCATATTACTTCACTATTCCTAAATCTCAAAGTTCTGAGTTGACAGAAAAGTAATGAAGCAACCAGTGTAGATGCACTAAATGCTGTAGTCACAACCTTACAGACAGGTAGCCCAGGCCATAGGGTTCTTTCCCCACAGCCTCCTGGATGTCTGAGCAGCCTTTTAAGGGTTGAACTGCTCATCTCCTGGTGAAAGAATGGAGCTAAAGTGCCCTCAGAATTATCTGCATACCTAACCTTGGTCTGATTACCACAGTAGACAGAAATTTCATCTTGCAGTTGAAACAAAAAACTTTCAAGAAATTTCTACTCACCATCAGTGTATGGAATGTGGTCACTCTCATAGACAACAAAAGATCCAATAGATCTGAGAAACAGTTCTTGTTGCAAGGGAACTCAGCAGGTATCACATCCAAAAAGTATCCCTGAGTGGAACAAGGCTGACAAATGAAGGGCAGCTTCCTGAAATCATAACTGGATAATTTTGCTTTTCCTGGAGTACCTGTAGTGCTAGGGCAGCACTGTGAAGCTGGGGTAGATTTTGCAAACAAAACTAATCTGGTCAGCTCTTTTGGATCCTTACCAAAAGGAGAAAACCATAGACTCATGACAATGAGAGTGTTATTTGTAAGAAAATACCATGCCCACTATCATTAGTGTCTACATTCCCATCATGATAAACCCTGATGAATTCAAAGAAAAATTTTATGATGTGGAGATCTGTGTCATCAATGTATCAAAAGTTTATAATTTTGGGTGACTTTAATGATAGAGTAGATTCAGATTGCCAGATATGGGAGGGGGTCTTTGGGAGGAATAGAATTGGAAACAGAAACAGCAAAGATCACCTACTACTGAAGACTTGCACATCTCATGACTTCATCTACATCACACACACTGTATTCTATTTACCTAGCAATAAAAATTTCTGGATGTACTCTCACAACAAAATTTGGGCTCTAATTGTAAGAAGAGACAGACAGGATAAGAGTAACAAAGGCAATATTTGGTGCAGAATGTTGGACTCATCCTCTCTAAGTTAAATATTCACATCTAACCAAAATGGTGACCCCGAGGCAAAATGACTACTAGAAAAATTAATGTCAAGAGATTAGAGTGCTTCTGTGAGTGGGAATGATTTGTTGCCAAATTAAAGGGAAAGTTGAGCCATACATGCTAACAGTGGAACAGAAAAGGAGTAGAGAACTTTCAGAGATCAGATTACAGCACTGCATTTTTTTTTCATCTGGGTCAGAATACTCAAATATCAAGACTGATTTGATGAAAATGAGGGGAAAATACAGAAACTGCTAAATGAAAACTGAGTACTCCATAGGGTTTGCCAAGCAGGATAGTTCATTTATAAGAAGGCAGCATTTTAATTTCATCAAAAGTCCAGGAAAAGGTTAGAGAAATGTAGGATTCTGGGCTCAGTAAAAAGACGACAGATGAAATTCAGTTTTATATGGATAGGATGCCCTGAAGGTTATTTATGCACCCCTGTGGTACCTCAAAACTATTCAGTGCTGATAGAGTCATAATGACTTATCTTATATCTTCTTATATCTTATTAAAAAGGGCCATGTTCTTAATAAACTTTCATTAATCAATGCAGAAGTCATTGACTGTTTACTTGAAGTTGATGTCAGTCTATATCTAGCTGAAACTCTAAGTGAAGTAGTTTAAACATCATTAGTCTCCTTTCATGTGGCAAAGCACCTGGTGCTGATTGTATTCCGCCTGAGATAGATTTACAAGGTTGGAAGTCCATTGCTCATACAAAAGCTTAATGGCAGCTTAGATGGCATGATGAGGTTTTGTTCCTCCAAGAGTTCAAGGATGCCTTCCATTATTCATTTCTATAAATGTAAAAGGAATAGATTATCCTGTGATAATCAGGGGAGTATTTCTCTTTTAATCATTGCTGATAAGATTCTTGCCAGAGTCCTTCCAATAGACTGATCCTTCACCTAAAAGGTGGCCATCTCCCTGAGTCAATGTGGCTTCAGAAAGGGTCAAGGAACAGTCCAAATGGTTTTTGTTGCCCAACAACTTCAGGAAAAATATTTGAAGCAGAACAGAAGTTTGTATACAATGCTTATAGATCTAACCAAGGCCTTTAGTACTATCAGTTGTGAACATCTATGGGAAATTATGTCAAAATGTGGTTGCCTGGAGAAGTTCATCAGTATTGTACATCAGCTTCATAATGGCATGCTTACCCAGGGCTTCTAGATAGTGGATAATACTCTGATTTCCTGGTCATCAGTGGAGTGAAACAAAGCTGTGTCCTTTCTCCTATGCTTTCTAGCTTGATGTTTTCAGTCATGCTATCACTGAGGAATAACATATTTTCTGGGTCAGCTACCACACTGATGGTAAATTCTTCAACATGAAAAGGCTACAAGCCAAGACCAAAGTAGAGGGAATATTGATATATAATCTTGTTTGCAAATGATTGTGCACTCAATGCAGCCTCTGGAGGTGACATGCAACAAAGTATGGGTTGATTCCCCATGGCTTGTGCTAATTTTGGTCTAACAATTAACACCAAGAAAACAGGTACTCCATCAGTCAGTAACACGCAATTCATATGTGGAACCATCACTTACAGCAAATAGAGAAATTTTGAATACTGTTAAGTTTGCTTACTTTGGCAGTGTACTTTTCAGGGAGATACACAATGACAATGAGGTTGACACATGCATTGCCAAAGCTAGCTCAGTATTTGGGAAACTCCGAAAGAGTGGAAGAGAGAGAGAGAGAAGAGGTGTTAGACTAACTACCAAACTGAAGGTCTACATAGTCATTGTGCTGATCTCATAGCTTTATACCTGTGAAACCTGGACAGTCAACTAGTCATATCTGGAAACTGAATCACTTCCATTTAAATTGTCTTAGAAAGATCCTTAAGATCACCTAGCAGGAGAAAAATACCAGACACTTAAAACTACCTAGAATTCCAACATTACTGCATAGAGTATAAATCTGATGGGCTGGCCATGTTGTTAGAATGCCAAATGTATGCTTGATAAAGAATATTTAATGGAGATCTCACACAGGGCAAGCATTTACAAGGGAAGTCAGAAGTGATACAGAGACACCCTGAAGCTGTCTTTTTAAGAATTTTGCAATTGTTCTTTATGGGAGACAATGGCACAGGACCTCATTTGAGGGGAGGTATTATGTTCCATCAGTAAAACAGAATTGAAGTTTGAAGGAAAAGTGAGATACCTAAGTTTAGAGTACTCACCATAGTTGTTCCCATGGACTATTTGTGCTGGATCTGTGTTAGAGCATTCCAAACCTTTAATGGTCTTAAGCCACAGCTCGACACCCTGTAACTTGCCTCTAAAATAGTGATGTTATTTTGGACTTCTTTAATAATGAAGGACAAGAGCAAACTAACTGGAAAACAAAACCGTTTTTGGCTGTATGAACCTTTGTCAGTAAGGTGATCACTGTAAATATAAAGTAATCTCAGAGGGCAGAGCTTAGTGGTTGGAAAGGAGAAGACTCAGAAAAAGAAAGCAAGAGAAAGAAAACAAGAAAACAAGTGAAAACTTATTCCACCTCTTTTGTGTCTGTTTTTATGGAATGCTTTTGCCCCAAAGTAGTCAGCTTTCTTGAGTATTTCTTCTTCCACTAAAAGATTTTTTTTTGTAAAATCAATATAAAAAACATTAAAACTGATCAAGTAGCAACTCCAGCACGATACCCAGTTCACAATGAGTTCTCACCACATAGGGATGATAAAATGAAATATTTTACTTTTTTTGAAATGGTACTTTTCTTTTTCTTGCTGTTATTGTTGACATACGCTTTAGAGGGGTAATTTCTCTTTTTTATAAGAGCTTTTTGGTGCTTGTAATTTAAAGCCAAAATAATTGAGATGTTAAGTAGGGAATTGGAAGTGGAAAGAGATTGGGAAAAGTAGTTTTCCCCTATTATTACATCAGTGTACAATTTGTGTTGGGGAAGTTGTTTGGTCTCATAACAAATGGCAAATAAAAAAGTCCCTTCTAGAAAGACTGGAGTGTAAATCTTCGGAGAACAAAACAAGGTCATAAATAAAAAAATAAGTCAATTAAGTGATTGAATTCAAGGAAAGATTTTCATGGAACCTTGATATAATTCATGGAATTTAAACCATTGTATAAACCATGGTAAGTCATTAAGTTACCAAATTAATATTTTATAATCTTGAGACATAATGGGGAAGAATTTTTGTTTGTCGTAGAATTTTCTATTTTATACTAAGAGGCAAGTAAGAGGCCACACAATTTCTTTTGTCAATATTGTTACTGTCTTTTTCAAAAAAGAAATCTCATTGCTGTCCTTAGACCCTAACTCCTGTGACTTGTACTGATGAATATTCATCCCCAAGATAACATAACCTATTTCCCATCTATACATTAGTCTAATTAGTGTTTTCCATGACCTGCTGATTTCATCATTTTCATTTAAAAGCACATAATTCTAAGAATGATAATGATAATAAAATATAAAGTGCAGGGTGCTCTTTTGGATGTTAGAAAATAATTTTAAAAAATGCTCCAGCCTTGAAGGAATTTATGTTTTATTTAGAAGATATGAAATGTAAAACAAATATAATGTAGTTTGAGAAGAGAGCTGACATTAGCAATGAAAAGAATCAAGAGTTAAACCTTCAAGGAATTAAACAACCTGAGTTAAACCTTCAAGGAAATTTAGAATTCTAAAAGACAAAGAGCGTGTTCATTTTATAAATAGGTACTGCAAAAAGCAGTTAGAAATTAATCACTAGGTTTGGAAAACATCTGGAACAGACAATATGATGATGATGGACAGTGTAAAATAAATTGTAATGTGAAGGAAGTGATATCATGAACTAAAGTTGGAATCAGATTGTGGAAGATTATAAATGTCAAACCAAGGAGTATATGTATTTTACAGAGGCAACAGTGAATCACTAAACTAACAATCATACCCACACTTTAGATTATGAGGACTAGAAATCCAATATTAATGAAAAGACAAAATAAACTAAATGAAAATTAAATTTTAAATAAAATATAAGTTAAATTAAAATTAAATTTAAAATTTACTAGCATTTCAAATAAAATTTAAAATTAACATATTCCCTGAAATGCAACTAAAATTTTAAAATTGATAAAATTCAAATTAAATTTAAATAAATTTAAACAAATTTTACACAAATTTAAATAAAATTAAAAGTTAAAAATACAATAATACCCGTGAATTAGAGCAGTTCTCATGGAAGCCCAGAGAAATGGTGTTTGTAAAAAGATGTTATGGAAGCAGAATTTATAGTGCAAATTAAGGTGGCGTGAGTGATTCCAAAGTTGTAAACTTTGTAAACCAGTGGTCTCCCTCAACAGGACAAAGTTAGGTAGAAGGGTAAATTAAATTAAGATAGGGAAAAAAGTTCTGATTTTTACTTTTAGATGACTTCAAGACATTTTAGATGTTCAGAAGACATTTTGTGGTAAGGATTAACTCAAGATAGACATAAGGGCTACAAATTAACCGGAAGTTACTTGCTTAGAATTAAGAATTAAATCTTTAAGAGCTAATGAAACTCAGAGAGAGTATGTTGAGAGAGAAGAGAAGTGTCCTTTGGAAACAGTTTAACTCAGCTGAAGACCTAATACAAAATTTAGGTATTTCAAAAGCCCCCTTGGTTTCAGTGTTAATCTCCATGTAGTTGATTCTCAGACATACTCTTTTGAGCTCCATGCCCCTCATTATTCTGACTTTTGAACATTTCAAAATAAATGTCCAAAAAGCACCTCAAAACAAGTTTCCATTTCCTTCCTAAACCTCTTCAAATTTTCCTGACCGTGGAAGACACCACCACAATCCTATTAATTTTTCAGACTTAAAAAACCTGTACATCCTTCTTTGAATACACCCACATAAAAAAATCTTCTCTTGTCAAAAGACAACATAAGACAATGTTCCCCTTTGGATCTAGAGATAATCTGGTGGTAAGAGGAACAACTTTACATTTCATGTCAGTCCTTCCATCTCCTGATGACTTCCCTCTGGGAAGAGGAAGAGGTTAAGTCAGTGGAGAGAACTGCCATTTCCTGCGGTCAATCTTTTAAATGAAATTTAAGTTCACCAATACTGAACTGGAGAACTGATAAATTTAAAAGAAACTTTCCTATAATCTTTTATTCCATTTTGTCTTTTTTTATGTAATACTTTGCTCTAAAGTAGTCAACTTTTGAGTTTCTTCCCCTAAAAGATGACTTTTTTTTTGTGAAATCAGTATGGAAACATTAAAACTGACCAAGTAGCAGTTTCTTCACACTATCAATACCCAGAACTGATTCCCATCTTCTATGTCATCTCCTGCCTAATCTGCATTCTTCAGAGTGAAAAGTGGCCTCCCATTTAACCATCTGGCTATCTGACCTCCATTCTTGCGCTATATTTGTCTCCTACCTGATCTCTTGCTTCCTCTGTGAAGATCAGTGGGTACACTTCTACTCTTCTTCCCATACCTGCTCATACTCTACAAAACTCAACAATTCTTTTTTTTTTGTTTTGTTTTATTAATGGCAGATCATATTGTTTAATGGCTGATGATGGTTTCTTGCCAAGTCAACTCCAATAGCGAATGTGCAGTTCGACAAACCCTGGAGAGAAGGCCCAACCCTCAGATGAAGTGGACAATGAGCAGAGTCTTAAATGCTTCTCAATGAGAATCTTTGCTCCATGGGTTTTAGGGAGGGGATGGGGGAAAAGGAAATTCCTGTTGAATGAAACAATAGCCCTGGCTTTGCATGGCCAGTGAAGGCTTGCTTACACAGTTCTAGAGGAATCAGCAGAGCTGTGGCCAAAATGACCCATGTCAGTGCTAGTTTCCATCTCATCCCTTTTGAACAATGAGTGGATGACTTGGAGGACTCACTTCTGTTCAGCAGCAGGGATTAGGGGGACAGTTGGTTCTGCAGACCACGGTTGTGTAGGATGATGGCTTGCAGCAGGAGACTTGGCAGGCCATACACAGAGCGGGTTTGCAGCAGACACAGGCACCGCATGGGGGGGAGCAGGGGGAGCTCAGACAGCAGTTGGGGCTGCAGGGACCAGCCTGGCAGCAGGTGGGTACACAAGGGCTGCCTTCACAGCAGGAGTAGTGGCATATTAGGGCCATACAAGAGGTGGGGTGGCAGCAGGGACAAGCACAGGAGAGAGGGTTGCAGCACACAGGAACAGAGCAGGTTGGCGGGCAGCCGGTGGGACAGTTGACGAGGCACATGGTGTCTGGGGTGGGTGGGATTTTCAGGGGAGTGGAGAAGGAGAGAGGAGTTTGAAGAATTACTTCCACGATGACAGAGGCTTTTATATCCTTCTACTGAATGTCACAGTCACACACTGTCTTTTCTTCCATCTTCTTGTTTTGTCCATGTTCCCTTCCAACTCCCTATTACTCTGATGTTTAACTTCCCTTCAGAGTTGACTCAGATTGTGAAATCTGATGCCTCCCTTTACCAAGCCTTCATTTCCCATAGGCCATCTCAGAAAGGCACAGCCACATGCTCATGCCTTCATGGTTCTGCCAATTTTCTTTAGGTCCTATGGCATTTTGATTCTTTGGTTGATAGGTTGTTGCTGGGTGTGGCAGAGTGATGTCATAAAGACAAGCCAGATGGAAAAAATGGAATTTGGGGTCAGGGAGTGGATCAGGGTCCTCAAAAAAAAAAGCCCCCAACACAAACGCTTCATAATTGAAGTCATAGGCATCCTTCATAACAAGGAGGATAGCTTCCCAAATATCCACAGCAGACTATCTTTGCAAGGCTGACTTAGTGCTGTAGAGAAACAAAGAGCATCTATCCCCTTTTTCTGGGCTGCTGGAAGCATTTGACTTTGTAAAGCAGGGCTTTCGCCTTGGCCAAAACCTCTGTTAGTGACCATCTGATCATGCAGGTCAAGCTTGGTAGAAACTATGGTTTCTGGTCCTGGTCCTGGTATCAGAGTGGTACTGACCCCCAGCCCCAGAGCAGTGCAGAGCTAAAAGGAAGATGTTTTCCCTCTGTATGGAAGTGGGAATGATAGCTGGGAAAAATGTAGCTGATTAAATATTTGGGGGTTCAAGTGAACAAGAAATAATTCATTTAAAAGACCAACTGTAGGAAGAGTAGCTAGGTGGCACAGGGGATAAAATATTGACCCTGGAGTCAGGAGGACTTGGGTTCATATCTGGCCTCAAACTTTGAATAATTACCTAGCTGTGTGACCTTGGGCAAGTCACTTAACCCTGTTGCTTTAAAAACAAACAAACAAAAGCCCCCAACTCTGATCTGTAAGAAATCAGGGACTTTTAAAAAGGTTTATTTAAGAATTACTATGGTAACCCTTTACCAAGATAAGATCCAAATGGTTACAGGACTTAGACATAAAAAACAATACTATAAGCAAATTAGAAGATCAAGGACTAGTCTACCTGTCAGATCTATGGAAAGGGGAACAGTTTATGACTAAGGAAGAGTTGGAGAACATCACCAAAAACCAATTAGATGATTTCGATTACATTAAATTAAAAAGCTTTTGCACAGATAAAACCAATGTAACCAAGATCAAAAGAAATGTAGTAAATTGGGAAACAGTCTTTACAACTAATGATTCTGACAAAGGACTCATGTCTTAAATATACAGAGAACTGAGTCATATTTTTAAAACAAAAAGCCATTCCCCAATTGACAAATGGTCAAAGGATATGCAAAGGCAATTTACAAATGAGATCAAAGCAATCCATAGCCATATGAAAAAATGCTCTAAATCATTAATTAGAGAAATGCAAATTAAAACTTCGCTGAGGTACCACCTCACACCTCTCAGATTGGCCGATATGACCAGGAAGGATAATGATCATTGTTGGAAGGGTTGTCAGAAATCTGGGACACTATTACACTGTTGGTGGAGCTGTAAACTCATCCAACCCTTCTGCAGAGCTATTTGGAACTATGCCCAAAGGGCAACAAAAATGTGCATACCCTTTGACCCAGCAATACCACTACTGGGTCTATACCCTGAAGAGATCATGAAAAAGGGTAAAAACATTACTTGTACAAAAATATTTATAGCAGCCATGTTTGTGGTGGCAAAGAATTGGAAATCAAGTAAATGTCCTTCAATTGGGGAATGGCTTAGCAAACTGTGGTATATGTATGTCATGGAACACTATTGTTCTATTAGAAACCAGGAGGGACGGGATTTCAGGGAAGCCTGGAGGGATTTGCTTGAACTGATGCTGAGTGAGATGAGCAGAACCAGAAAAACACTGTAGACCCTAACAGCAACATGGGAGTGATGTTCAACCTTGAAGGACTTGCTCATTCCATCAGTGCAACAATCAGGAGCAATTTTTGGCTGTCTGCAAAGGAGAGTACCATCTGTATCCAGATAAGGAGCTGTGGAGTTTGAAAAAAGTTCAAGGACTATTCCCTTTAATTTAGGAAAAAAAACAGATTTCTTATTGTCTGATCTTGTTACCTCTTAGACTTCTCTTCTCTTATTTTAAGGATATGAATTCTCTCTCATCACACCCAATTTGGATCAAGGTACAACATGGAAACAAAGTAAAGACTGACAGAGTGCTTTCCATGGGGGGTGGGGGAGAGAAGCAAGATTGGGGTGAAAATTGTAAAACTCAAATAATACTTTAATAAAAATCAATTAAAGAAAAAGAATTACTATGGTAAGCAGAACCCAAAGGAGAGGGAAGACAGAGGGAATAAAGGCAATTGGCAGTGACTGTTCACCTGAGAAGGATTAGCAACTGGACAATCATACCAGAATTGGGGGAAACAGAAAGCTGCCAGCTGGTAACTGGGTTGGCAAGAACAGTTGATATCGATGATTATTAACCCCTTTAGATTATCAACCAGAATCAATTCCACATCTTTATTTCTCAGTTCCTTATTGCCACTCTTCTGATCCCCCCATCCCAACCCTTCCACCTTAGATTTCCAACCAAACACTACCCCATTGCTTCCACTGTGCCCTCTGGAGTGCCTCTTCTATAAACAACAAATCTCCCTTCTTCCTAGATTTTTTTTCCTTTTCTTATTACTTCCACTTTCTAGGAATCATTGAAACTTGACATCTCACTAATAGCTCTACTATCTTCTAATTTCTTTCTTATACCATTTTCATTTCTTTCCTGAGCTTCTACTAAATGATATCTCTTAACCAGAAAAGTACAACATTATCTAGGTAACAGCAAATCAAGAAGGAAATGTTCAAGATGTTTTTCATTTCTTTGTATTTTTTTATTGTCATTTTCTTATTTTGGTTTGGAAAGGTTGTAATACAAAACTCAAGTAATAAATGTTAAAAAAATGCTAGTCATCATGCCAACTGCCTTTTCAAAACATGCATTAAAAGTGTGTTTTATTTTTAGTTCAATCCAGATGTTGTAGCATCTGTACTGATTCTTATCTCATCTTATATTCTCCCTTATTTCTTTGTCTCACTGAGTCAGGGGAATTCAAATACTTCTTGTTCCCCCTTGCCTCTTCCACATTCCCTGGTTATCTCTATCACTTAGTAACTTCTCCTTGTTTGAGGTACATGTTGTTCATTACATGTTCCAACATGGATCATTTATTTTGGTAAGAAAGCAGATTAAACATGAACAAATAATTACTGACCCAACTGGATGAAAGAAAATATTCTTCACCTACACTAAGGTGTTGTATTAGCAATTTTAGTAACTTATCTTCTTGAAAAATTTAATAGTACGTTAGCTTGAAGAGATATAACTGTACCATTACTAGTCATAGAACTTTCCTCACTTTTTTCTTATATTTGAGATCCTTTAGGAGATATTTTAACATGATATTTTAACAATGAAAAGGACTCCCTGGGGGATCAAAGTACATTAGTTTTTGGAGCAATGGTAAGTAATGAATTTTGTGGCTGAGGGGGAAGGAACCCAAGTTACTCACTAGCTTCTCCACATTCCCTGGCATCAAAGATGGCAGCCACAAAAATTCGAGGGCTTTGGTTCTGCTTCCACGGATCATAGAAGCATGCTTTTATGGTTATTATGTTTGGCACCAATTATTAAATCTGAGTGGAAGGTACTGAGCTAGTTGACATGGACAGTAAATCCATGTATCCCCATATGCATAAAAATTCAGAATTCAGTCTGCTACAGAGTTCTTTTAGTCATATTATTCTTAAATATTGCTCCCTGTTTATTATTGTTTTCACTATAGAGAGCTCTCATCATTGCCATAAATAGGCATTTAAACAAGAACTAAGACTAAACAATCCCTCAAAGGGCTCATGATCTGCATCACAAATTTAGGGTTCGTGATCTGCTGCACAAATATATTAGTGGACATCACCATTGAAAAGGCCAACTGTGATTAATATTGTTATATGGTTGTCAAAAAAAGATAATCCTAATAATGTTAATGATCTGAAGATTTATCAGTTGCACTGATCATGCTACAACATCTGTTTGAATTGAAAATAAGTTTTAATGCATGTTTTGAAAGGCATTTGACATGATGACTTAACTTTTTTATACAATTATAAGAACTTGAAATCTGTATAACAACCTTCCCAAACCAAAATAAGAAAATAGACAAAGAAATGAAAAACATTTTGAGAATTTTTCTTGAGTTTTTGTTACCCAGATAAAAGCCTTTTTGGCTAAGATATATCATTCAGGTGTTGAGAAAAGAGATGTAATTTAAAGCAAAATAGAACTTTATATCAAAAAAGTAATTGTATCATTCAGGTGCCCCATTTTTCTTTAAATTCATGTGCCACTAGCCTTAGTAAGTCACAACAGTGTTTTCATAACCCACAAGTCTGAGTTGGTCACATTAGTAATGCTTTCATTTACTACTAGCCTGAGTTAGTCACAATATTACTACTTTCATATCCCACTAGCCTGAATAAGTCACAATAGTGATGCTTTCATATCCCACCAGCATGAGTAAGTCACAATAGTAATACTTTCATGTACCACTACCTTGAGTAAGTCACAATAATAATGTCTTCATGTACTACTTAGCCTCATTAAGTCACAATAGTAACACTTTCATGTACCTCTACCACGAGTAAGTCACAATAGTAATGTTTTCATGTACCACTACTATGAATAAGTCATAAGTGACACTTTCATATACAAATACCTAGAGTAGATCGCTATAGTAACATTTCAATGTGCCATTACTTTGAGTAAGTCACAATAATAATACTTTCCCTTCAATATGAGAACATTCTTTCTATTTTTTATCAATTTCTAAACCATGATTTTCTTTTTTATTGACATTTTATTTTTCCAAATACATACAATGAAACTTTTTCAATATTCATCTATATGCCTATGTATATTTTTAAGGTACAAAATTTCCTTTCACCTTTCCCACCCCCATCCCTTCAATGGCAAGCATTCAGGTTAATATTGTACATACACATTTGTGTTACAGATTAGTCATTTCTGTATGAGGAATTGGGATTAAGGGAAATACATGAGATTTTTTTTAATTGAATGTAGTATTCATCAGATTCTGAAGGAATTTTATTTCGTTTTGTTTTCATCCTCTGGATGGGGTTAGCATCGTCTATAGCAGGTCTAATATGGTTGTTCTAGATTTGTGAAATGCTGAGAGGGGCTTCAACCATCCAGATTGATCATCTCACAGTGTTGTTGTTGATGTGTATATTGTTCTCTTGGTTCTTCTCCCTTCACTCAGCTTTGATCCTGTAATTCATTCCATGCTTCTCTAGAGTGCAACTCTTTATGATTTGTTGCAGAATAATAGTATTCCATAGTATTGATGTACCATAACTTGTTTAGCCAAGCCCTAGTTGGTGGGTATTCCCTCAATTTCCAATTTCTTGCCACTACAAAAAAGCTGCTATGAATATTTTAGAATATGTGGGACTTTCCCCATTTTTTTATTATTTCTTCTGGATATAGAACTAGAAGTGGAATTGCTGGGTATGGGTATCAAAGGGTATAAACAGTTTTATTGCTCTTTGAGCATGGTTCCATATTCATCTCCAGAATGGTTGGATCACTTCACAGTTCCACCAGCAATTATTAATGTCCCAATTCTCGCACAACCTCTCCGATATTGATCATTTTCCTCTTATTTTTGGCAATCTGTTAGGTGTGAGTTGATACCTTGGAGTAGTTTTTAATTTGCATTTCTCTAATAATGATTTGGAGCATTTTTATATGATTTATATATAGTTTTAATTTCTGCATTTGAAAACTGTCTATTCATATAGTCTTTGACAAGCCTTATAAATTTGATGCAATTCTCTATACATTTTAGAAATGAGACCTTTACCAGAACTCCTTGTTGTGATGATTGTTTCCCAGCTTTCTGCTTTCCTTCTAATTTTGGTAGCATTGATTTTATTAGTGCAAAATCTTTTTAATATAGTCAAAATCATTCATTTTGCAGTTTATAATGTACTCTATTTCTTCTTTGGTCAAAAATTTGTCACCTTTCCAAAGATCTGATAAGAGTATTTCTTGGTCTATTAATTTATCTATGATTTTGCCCTTTAGGTCCAAATCCTGTACACATTTCACCTTATTTTTGTATAGGGTATGAGATATGGGCTTATGCCTAGTTTTTGTCATACTATTTTCCAGCTTTCTCAACAAAATTTTGTCATATAGTGAATTCTTATCCCAGAAGCTAATGTCTTAGAGTTTGTCAAACTTACTGTAGTCATTGATCTATTACTCTATTTTTTTAAACCAGTACCAGGCAGTTTTGATGACTGCTGCTTTATAGTATAGTTTTAGATATGGCAGAGTTAGGTCACATTCCTTTATATTTTTTTCCTTGACTTTTTGCTGCTCCAGATGAATTTTACTATTTTTTCCTAGCTTGGTAAAAGTTGGTATGGCACTGAATAAATAATTTAATTTATGTAGAATTGTAATTTTTATTATATTAGCTTGACAGAACCATAAGCAATTGACATTTTCCCCAATTATTTAGAGCTAATTATTTCCAATTATTTAGAACTGGTTGAGAAGTGCTTTTTAATATTGTTCATACTGTTTCTGGATTTGTCTTGGGAGGTAGATTCCCAAGTATTTAATGTTGTTTACAGTTACTTTAAAGGGAATTTCTCTTTATCTCTTTGTTGTTCATGTATAGAAGTGCTCATAATTTATGTGGGTTTATTTTATATCCTGCTACTTTGCCGAATTTGTTAATTGTTTAAAGGAGTTTTTAAGATGATTTTTTCAGGTTCTTTGAGATACCATCATATCATCTGCAAAGAGTGAAAACTTTTCTTTCTCATTGCCAATCCTGATTCCTTCAATTTTTTTTCTTCTCTTATTGATAGAGCTAATATTTCTAAAACTATATTGAATAGTAATGATGATAATGGGCATCCTTGTTTCACCATTGTTCTTATTGGAAATGCTCTGAGTTTATTCCCATTACATATTATATTCACTGATGGTTTTAGATAGATACTTATTATTTTAAGAAAAAACTCCATTATTCCTAAGCTTTCTAGTGTTTTTAATAGCAATGGATGTTATGTTTTATCAAAGGTTTTTCAACATCTATTGAGATAATCATATGATTTGTATTGATTTTTACTAAGCTATAATTTATATTTAGTAACCAGATTGTGACTTCCCCAGAATTGATGAGATGTGGTATTTTCTGGGAAAATATAGCATATTTTGAACTTTGCTGTTATTCTGTTTTGTTCAACTTTTCGTGATTCAATGTATCATACTGTCTGGTGCTATTCATGGAAAAGGTACTGTAATGGTTTGTCATTTCTTTCTCCAATGAATTAAAGCAAATAGAAGTTAAGTGACTTGTCAGGGGTCACACAGCTAGTAAGTGTCTCAGGTCAGTTTGAACTCAGATCTTTCTGACTCCTGAACCAGCATTCTATTCACTGAGTCATCTAGCTGCCTCATACTTGGACCTAGATAATTATTTGTTCAAGGAACCTCTGGTATTTGGAATAAACAGATATATAGTTATGGCTATATCTACATACTATATAGTTATAAATTCTTCTTCTTCATTATATATAAATCTTATATAATATATATACTTGCACCTACCATACATCCATACATATACATATATACAAATACACACATCACAAATCACACACACACACGTGTGTGTGTGTGTGTGTGTGTGTGTGTGTGTATATATATATATATATATATATATATATATATATATATATAGTAGGAAAGAATCCCATTGATAGTGGAATTTTTCCATTTGCTTCTTATTGCAGATGACACTGTCCTGCTTATTTCTCTCTGTCTCTCTCTGTCTCTGTCTGTCTGTCTGTCTGTTTCTCTCTCTCTCTCTCTCTCTCTCTCTCTCTCTCTCTCTCTCTCTCTCCCTCTCCCTTTCTTTCTCTTTGTCTTGATCTCTTTGTCTTGTCTCTTTCTCTGTCTTTTTGACACTGTATCTCTAATTCTGTCTTTTGTCTCTGTCTCTGTCTTCTCTTTTCCCCTCTCATTCTCCACACAAAGACACATAGCCATCCATCCACCCATACTTCCTTAAGGCATCTCTAGTGATACTCATAACTGAGATCCTGCCCAATCCATCTGGAGTATGGATTGTATCTGAAACACTTCTTTCTGCTAAACGTTTTGCAGACAGAATATGCATGTCCATGTGATGTAGTGTAGAGAGAGCTACACCTCTCAGTCACACCAAAAAATTTCCTTATAAGAATTCTTTTATGGCCTGTGATTCAAAATCTTGGAATAATGAACATATTTACCAATTATCTACTCTGTGCAAAGTCACTGTGTGAGGTTTTAGGTATCAGAGAAGAAAAAAGAACTTTTTACTCTCAAGGCTATTACAAGGGACATGCAAATTTTGAACAAGTGAGAGGGACAAAGTGTACACAGTCCTTTCAATAGGACAAGAGTGATAAAAATAACTAGGAGATCTGGAAAGGCCTTGCAATGGAGACAGCACCTTGGCTGGACTTTGAAGGGAAGTCAGGCTCCTACTGGGCTATGAAAAGGAATGAGTATGTTTTAGATGTGATCAGATCATTTTCAAAGTCATGCCAGCAAGAGATGGAATGTTTCATTGTTAGAATAACTGTCAGCTTTATTTTATTAAAACATATATAATTCCAGAGAATTAAAATTTTGGATAACCCAAAGGGCAATGGAAGTCATAGATTGAATTTGGATTGAATTTAGCATATTGACATTGGTAACATATAAGAACTCATAAAAGATACCATGTGTAGGATGCATATTTGAAAAAATATAAGTGGATCAGGTGGCATGATCCATATTATGAAATGGGTGTCCCAACTGTTGTTATGATATCCACAAATTATTTGGATACCCAGAAGAGGCCTGCCAGTTTATTGGTAATCTCATTTAAGAAATTTATGGTAGGATTTTTGACAACAAATTACATAGGCAATATACAGCAAATCACACAGGCCCTGGTAGCCTAGAAGACTTGGTAGGAGGTGCCCATCTTGGTCCAATAGACATATTTAAGTCCCTTGCTCTATTCTTAGCTATACATCTTTAGTGGGGTTGTATGTCTTTGGGTACTTCCTAAGTGTACACAGAGCCAGTACATATTTATAAGTTACTGTTTTCCCACTTCACTGGAAGGATTTTGTTCCAATTTATTTCAGACTAATAGTCTGGACATATTAAAAATCAAATCAATTCAAATAACTGAATCATCTAAAGTAACTAATGCAGTGAAACTATTTTATTGTGTCAATATAAGTAATTCTAATGAAGTTAGTCTTGGTCCAAAGGTTCTCATTTCAAACTCACTATGCCTGGAATTTTTCTAAATGTGACTTTTAGATTAATTGCATTTCTCCTAATGACTATCATCTTGCTAGTTCCCATCAACAATCATAAAATTAGCAGATCAGGCATCAACACTAATGAGTTCACATCTCAGAGCTCTTTGTGTTAGGGAGAGTAGGGGTGTGTTATTCATTTGTCAGATAGGAAACTCTGGATTGTATTGACTAGATCTGGGATGAAATCTTGAGCTTCCTTTGTGTTGTTCAGACCTTGTAGCTGTGGTATGCAATCTACAGTGACAAAGGGAGCACACATACTTGCTACTTCTCCTTACTTCCTTACCCAGAGGATAGATGGCTGAAGCAAAAGAGAAACACATGAACAGTGGTGACCACCCAGGTCTCTTCTGGCTCCTACACTTTATATTCTTCCTATAGGATTGTCTATGAAAAACTACTATGTAAATCCAGGTCAAAGTTACAGAATCCCCTCTATACTTGGATACTATACTTATTGAAAATACCTGGGATAATTTCTTCCTAATATATATTTTTTATTTTTTATATTCTTCCTTGTTGTATCAGCAGGATGGTTTATTTAACTAGTTGTGTTTATTTTCTATGGGAATTGTCACACACACCTAAGGCTTGTTACGGAGCCTAATTAGCCAAAAATTCTCTTTGAGGACAATGAATTTAAATTTTATGGACAACTATCATTTTTCTAAATGCTATAAACATAATTTAAATTTACACATGGTAGTGGGAATGAGGGTCTGAACTAATTCAAAGGAAAATCTTGAGGAGGTAAATAATCCTAAGCAAGATATTGGAGACTACACGTCTCCTTTTTAAGTCAATAGTTATTCTCCCCTGTTTGCCACTCTCATGCTCTCTAAAGTTAGAATTCCAACCTTATCTTTCTTTTCTCAAAGTCATTTATACTACCTCAGCTACCCTATCACTTCAGTCACCAGTCTGGTCTTCTACAGATCTCAGAAAATCTGAGTACCCTCATCTACTGTGTACCCTCATATCTAAAAACCACAATATAGCTCTCACATCTTTTACTCTTTTTTTTTTTTTCCAAGGAAGAAGTGGTCCTTTTGCTAAATATCAACTTCTTCACATATATGCTTCTATAGGATATAAGCCCCTTGAAGGCAAGGCATGCTTCATTTTCATTTTGGTTTTTGTACTCCTAGGACAATTTCTAATATCTGATAAATGTTTAGGAATTCTTGCCAATTGATTAATATGTTTGCAGTGGATTGAGTACTGGATGACGCACCTTCCCAAGTAGAAATCTCAGGACGCTTACCAACCTTGTGACCCTGGACAAGTTGCTTATCCCTGTTTGCTTCAGTTTCCTTATCCATAAAATAAACTGGTGAAGAAAATGGCTAACTATTCCAGTATACCTGTCAAGAAAACCTCAAATGGGTTCAAACAACTAAAAACAACCAAATCACCTCAACAAACAACAACAAAACCCCTTTCCTTTCTGTGATCACTTTTGATGACTGCTTTTTTTCTTTTCTCTCATCTTTATTCTCTCCATGGCTCCTTCCTGGATAACTACAGACATGCCCAGATCTGTTTGGTTCTCTAATTGAATAAACAAACAAAAACCACCATATCATCATTTATATAAAACTGCTATTCTAAAAGTTTATCATTCTACCTTGTTCTTGTTTTGCCACTCTTAAAACTCCTAGAAAATTGTCTAGTATTGCTCTTTGTACTACATTACTATTTCTTTACTTTTCAATTCTACCATATGAGTCAAATTACTTTGTCCAAGTCTTTCAGCAATCTGTTATCTATGAACCACTCTCATTTTCTTGATCTTATTGACATTGAAGCTATTGATCAAGCCTTCCTCCTAGTTGCAAGTCCTTCCTTCTATTGTTTGTCTCTGTCTCTCTCTCTTTGTGTCTCTGTCTCTCTGTCTACTTTTTTTTCATCTGACTTGTTTTTCTTGATCTTTGTAGAATAATGATATATTTCTAGGGCTGCATCCCATAGCCTTTGTTTCTATACTAACCTTTTTCTCAGTACACTTTCTAAATTGGTGTTTATATAAGCTCTCATGAGTTCAATTTACTTTAATGTCAGCTAAAACAAGTCTAAGTTTTATGCTTAACCCAATTTGCTTGTCACCTAGTGGAAATATCCATATAATGCCCCATTTGCATCTTAAATTCAAAATCTCTAAATCCAAATTGAACTTTGTCCCCTTTAATCCAACCCTTTCTCTATTTGTGTTGAGTGTACCATTGTATTACTAGTCATTGAAGTTCAAAATCCCCAAGCCATCAGTGGTTCTTCTCTCTTTAACATTTTCCATGTCTTATCAATTGCTACACATTGATGAGACTACCTCCATGTTATTTTTTCTAAATAATCTTTTTCTCTATTTACAATCTTTTTCAGTCCCCCATGACCTTACATCTATACTATTGCAATTGTGATAGTTTTCTGATTGATCCCTCTGCTTTTACCTTTCCCCTCTCCATTCAATCTCCATCCCTCACAAAATATTTTTTCCTCTGAGAGATCTAGCTGTGGCACTCAAACATTAAAAATATTCCATTTGTTCTCTCTTCCTCCTCTCCTCTCTCTGTTTCCAAAGGACAGAGTACATTGTCCTCAGCTTTTTGAACCTGCTTTTCTAGACCTTAAAATCATAGATTCATAGTCCTCAAACTGGAAGGTCCCTTAGAAGCTATGTAGTTGAACCCTTTCCTTTTGTAGATGAAGATGATGAGTATCAGTGTATTGTCCAAGGTAATACAGGTAAAAAATAGCAAAGATAATAATTGAACTTAGTTCTTCAACTCAAAATCAAGTGTTTTTTGGAGGTTTTTTTTTGTTGTTTTTCCAGATAGTTCATCTTCTTGGGAACATTTTGTGTTAGATGCTGAAAGAAAGTGACTTTGGATGTCTTTCAGAGCAGTTCCCTAATGGAAAAACGTGAGTTTGGTCAAATGCATTCTATGCATTTTTTGACAGACATAGGATACAACTTCAATGCTCAAAGTGAAAATCTCTTTGTTGAGTTGCTGTCCAGAGTTGGTGCCTCATTATGTTCTCTTTCCCCTCTCCTCTGACTCAGTGACTCTATTTGCCCTCCTTTTGTCTGAGCATGGATCTGTAACTCTGGATCCTAGGATGTTGCTCCCAAAACTATTCTTCAGCATCTTCTGGTTTCAAACTTTTTCTTACACCTCACAATGAAATAAGACATCCTTGAATAAACAAGTTTCCTCATGTGTAAAATGATATAATAAAATTTAATATCATATTTCATATGTTGTAAAAATAGTTTGCAAACATTAAAACTCTTATATGAGTCTGAATTATTCTTGCTATCATCATTATCAAAAATCCTTTGTGTTAAGTTCAAGATTGTCCTTCAAGTTTAAGTCTTCCAACTCTTCCTAAAATACCTGCATTGAAACAACTACCATCACTCCTTCTAAACTAAGGTACACTCTCTCCTCTAACTGTACACTTGGTCCCTAGGCAGCAAGGTGATACAATGGATAGATCACTGATCCTGGAGGTAGGAAGACTTGAGTTCAGATACTCCCTGTGTGACAATAGGTAAGGAACTTAATCTCTATTTGCCTCGATTTTTCCAACTGTAAAACAAAGACAATAGTAGGACTGACCTCTCAGGATTGTAATAAAGACCAAGGCTGATTGTGATTTTTTAAAACATACACTTTATTTTAACTCTGATTTTAAAAATTTTGAGTTTTAAATTTCCTTCCTCTCTCCATCAATTAAGTAGACAAGCACTATGATATCAATTATACTTGTGAAGTCATGAAAACATATTTATATTTTAGCCATTTTTCCAAAAAGCTAAGAAAAATAAAGGGGGAAAATATACTTTACTTGGACTCAAGAGTTCATCAGTTCCCTCTCTGGATATCTATAGCATTTTTCATCACAAGTCCTTTAGAATTGTCTCATATCATTGTATTAATTAGAGTTGCTAAGTCTTTCTCAATTGACTATTGCAGCAATATTGCTATTACTATGCACAATCATCTTCTAGTTATGTTCACTTAACTTTGCATTAGTTCATACATGTCTTCCCATGTTTGTTTCTTATATCAAAATAATATTCCTTCCTTCAAAAATTCAAATAAATACAGTCATAAAAAGATAAGATAAAAAATAAAATATATACTTTAGTACTCATTTTTTAGATAATGACCTTGATCTTTTCTAAAAGAAACTTTCAGAAATATAACATGCACCAAAAGAAGAGTTACTTTTTTTTGCTGCATTCTTGGAAGATAGTAGACTATGTCAGAAATTTCCAGGCTTTCCAGATTTCCACCACAAACAAAATTGACACAAAATAAACACAGCAGCAAAAATATAGGACAGGACAGGAGTGGGGAACGTTTTTTTACTTCAAGAGTAATTTGATTTTTTATAATATCATAAACATGCTATATTTGGTCAAATATTTAATTAATTCACCCCGCCCAAAAGTTCCTAGATTTATTGAATCACTTTGGCAGGGCCAGAGCCCAGACCAGACCAGAGGTTCTGTCCTCAAACACCTAGAAAAGACCTCCAGGGGCCAAGGTTGAGCTGACTTCATTAAATTAACAAACCACAGACCCTGGAGCTGTTCTGATAGAAAGCAGATTAGTTCTTAAGAAATTTCACCTCAAATTTCACCTTATTCATGGCCTCAAGAAGTTTCACCTCACAAACATTTCCTCACAGTCTCAGGAACCTCAAGAATCAAATAGATTTATATGAATCTGACCTCAGATTCTTACTAGCTGTGAAATCTCTGCATATCACTAAACTGCTGCCAGCCTTTGTTTCTATTTCTGCAAAACAGTGATAATAACAGGATTACTAAGGGGAAAATGAATATTTTAAAAGTGCTTTGCAATACTTAAAATATATTGATGGTAGCTATCATTAACTACTGCTACTAGAATTATGGTTATTATTAACCAATATTACCCCCACACCACCTTAAATGACCAAATGGTGCCATAGTTTCACCTGACTTCTTTGAGTTGGTTAAGGTTACAAGTCACTCAAGTTATCTGGTAGAATGTAGTGAGAGGAAGATCCAGAAATTGTAATAGAAATGACAAAGGATTATAGCCAGGATTTCTGACCAAGATGGTAGAGAGAAGAAAGGCACTGTGATAAGTGCTCCTCTTTCCCCTCAAAAACAACATGAGAGAAACCTGTTAACGAAAATTTGATGAACAAAACCCAGAAAGAGAAGCTAGAAGAACACCTACCAACAAGGTCTGAGGGCAATAAAGAGTTAGTAATTATAAACTTGTATGTGAATGGGATGAGCTTTCCCTTAAAAGGTAAGTGTATAGCAGAGTGGATTAAAAACCAGAATCCTACAATGTGTGGCTTACAAGAAACTCATTTGAAGCAGAGGAATACATATAGAGTAAAGGTAAAAGGTTGGAGCAAAGTATATTTTGCTTCAGCTGAAGTGAAAAAAGCAGGGTTAGCAATCCTTATCTCAGACAAAGCAGCTGCAAAAATAGATAGCATTAAAAGAGATGAGGAAGGAAATTATATCCTCCTAAAAAGTACCACAGACAATAAAGTAATTTCAATACTAAATACGATTGTACCCAATGGAACAGCACCCAGATTCTTAGATGAGAAGTTGAAAGAGCTACAGGAAAATACAGACAGCAAAGATCTACTAGTGGAAGGCTCTCAGATTTACATAAATCAAATCATAAAATAAACAAGAAGGAAGTTAAGGAGGTAAATAGATTGTTAGAAAACCTAAATATGATAGACCTATGGAGGAAATTGATTGGGATTAGAAAGGAATATACTTTTTTTTCCCTGCAGTACATGGCACTTACACAAAAATTGAGTATGTACCACAGCATAAAAACCTAATGATCAACTGTAGAAAGGCAGAAATAGTGAATACATCTTTCTCAGATCATAATGCAATAAAAATTATATGCAATATTGAGCCAGGGAGATATAGACACAGAACTAATTGGAAACTAAATAACCTCATTTTAAAGAATGTGTGGCTCAAGCAACAAATTAAAGGAAGAATTAATTATTTCATCCTAGATAGTGACAATAATGAAACAACATACCAAAACCTATGGGATACACTCAAGGTGGCTGTCAGGGGATATATTATATCTTAAATGCTTACATGTATAAATTAGAGAAAGAAGAAATCAATGAACTATATATGCAACTAAAAAAATTAGAGAAAGAACAAATTAACCCCCCCAATTAAGTACCAAATTAGAAATTCTAAAAATTAAAAGAGAAATTAATAAAATTGAAAGCAAGGAAACTATTGAACTAATAAATAAAACATGAGCTGGTTTTATGAAAAGCCAATAAAATTGATAAACCTCTGGTCAATTTGATTAAAAAAAAGAAAGAAGAAAACCAAATTTCCAGTATCATAAATGAAAAAAGGTTAACTCACCAAGGAAGAGGAAATTAAAATGATAATTCTGAATTATTTTGCTCAACTCTATGCCAATAAATTTGACAATCTAAGTGAAATCGATGAATATTTACAAAAATATAAGTTGTCCAGATTAAATGAAGAGGAAATTAAAAACCTAAATAACCACATCTCAGAAAAAAGAAATTCAACAAGGCATTATTGAACTCCCTAAGAAAAAATCTCCAGGGCCAGATGGATTCACAAGTGAATACTACCAAACATTTAAGGAAATATTGGTTCCAATTATATATAAACTCTTTGGAAAAATAGGTGAACACGGAACTCTGCCTAACTCTTTCTATGACATCAATATGCTGCTGATTCCTAAACCAAGAAGAGATAAAACAGAGAAAGAAAATTATAGACCTATCTCCCTGAGGAATATAGATGCAAAAAATCTTAAATAACATCTTGAAAAAATGATTACACCAAGTTATCACTAGGATAATACAATATGATCAAATAAGATTTATCCCGGGAATGCTGGGTTGGTTCAATATTAGGAAAACTGTCAGTATAATTAATTATATCAATAACATACCTATCAGAAATAATATGATCATATCAATAGATGCTGAAAAAGCTTTTGAAAAAATACAGCACCTAATCCTAATAAAAACATTAGAGAGTGTAGGAATAAATGGATTGTTGCTTAGAATAATAAGCAGTATCTATCTGAAACCATCAACAAGCATTATATGCAATGGAGATAGGCTTGAAGCATTCCCAGTAAGATCAGGGTGAAACAAGGATGCCTATTATCATCATTACTATTCAATATCTTAGAAATATTAGCCTAAGCAATAAGCAATGAAAAAGAAATTAAAGTAATTAGAACAGGGAAGGAGGACACAAAACTCTCACTCTTTGCAGATGACATGATGGTATACTTAGAGAATCCCAAAAGTCAACTAAAAACTACTAGAAATAATTAGCAACTTTAGCAAAGTAGCAGGATATAAAATAAACCCTCATAAATCCTCAACATTTCTATATATGACTAGCAACGTACAACAGAAAGAGCTAGAAAGAGAATCCCTATTACAAGAAATTCATTTGAAGCAGAGAAATACATATAAAGATAAAAGTTTGGAGCAAAATATATTTTGCTTCAGCTGAAGTGAAAAAGCAGGGGTAGCAATCCTTATCTCAGACAAAACAGCTGCAAAAATAGATAGCGTTAAAAGAGATGAGGAAGGAAATTGTATCCTATCATAGGTATCGTAGACAATAAAGTAATTTCAATACAGAAATCAAAGTAGGCTCAGACAAAATAAAATACCTGAGAGTCTACCACCAAGGCAGACTCAAAAACTTTTTCAAACAATTACAAAATACTTCTCATGCAAATAAAATCTGATTTAAATATCTGGGTAAACATCAACTGTTCACAGGTAGGTCAAGCTAATATAATAAAAATGACAATTCTACCAAAATTAAACTACTTGTTTAGTGCCCTACCAATCAAAAATCCAAAAAATTGAGTCAGGCCACCGGGATAAAATCTCCCTCTTTGATAAAAACTGCTGGGACAATTGGAAGTTAGTATGGAAGAAACTTAGATTAGACCAACACCTCACACCCTTTACCAAAATGGTTACAGGACATAGACATAAAAAACAATACTATAAGCAAATTAGAAGATCAAGGACTAGTCTATCTGTCAGATCTATGGAAAGGGGAACAGTTTATGACTAAGGAAGAGTTGGAGAACATCACTAAAAACTAATTAGATGATTTCGATTACATTAAATTAAAGTTTTTGCACAGATAAAACCAATGTAATCAAGATCAAAAGAAAAGTAGTAAATTGGGAAACAATCTTTACAACTAATGATTCTGACAAAGAACTCATTTCTAAAATATACAGAGAACTGAGTCATATTTTTAAAACAAAAAGCCATTCCTCAATTGACAAATGGTCAAAGGATATGCAAAGGCAATTTACAGATGAGGAGATCAAAGCAAACCATAGCCATATGAAAAAAATGCTCTAAATCATTAATTATTAGAGAAATGCAAATTAAAGCTTCACTGAGGTACCACCTCACACCTCTCAGATTGGCCAGTATGACCAGGAAGGATAATGATCATTGTTGGAAGGGATGTGGGAAATCTGGGACACTATTACACTGTTGGTGGAGCTGTGATCTCATCCAACCCTTCTGGAGACCTATTTGGAACTATGCCCAAAGGGCAACAAAAATGTGCATACCTTTTGACCCAGCAATACCACTACTGGGTCTATACCCTGAAGAGATGATGAAAAAGGGTAAAAACATTACTTGTACAAAAATATTCATAGCAGCCCTGTTTGTGGTGGCAAAGAATTGGAAATCCAGTAAATGTCCTTCAATTGGGGAATGGTTTAGCAAACTGTGGTATATGTATGTCATGGAACACTATTGTTCTATTAGAAACCAGGAGGGACGGGATTTCAGGGAAACCTGGAGGGGTTTGCATGAACTGATGCTGAGTGAGATGAGCAGAACCAGAAAAACACTGTACACCCTAACAGCAACATGGGAGTGATGTTCAACCTTGAAGGACTTGCTCATTCCATCAGCGCAACAATTGGGAACAATTTTGGGCTGTCTGCAAAGGAGAGTACCATCTGTATCCAGATAAGGAGCTGTGGAGTTTGAATAAAGTACAAGGACTATTCCCTTTAATTCGGAAAAAAACCCCAGATGTCTTATGGTTTGATCTGGTTACCTCTGAGAATTCTGTTCTCTTTAAGGATATGATTTCTCTCTCATCACACCCAATTTGGATCGAGGTACAACATGGAAACAAAGTAAAGACTGACAGAGTGCTTTCCATGGGGTGGGGGTGGGGGGAGGGAAGCAAGATTGGGGGAAAATTGTAGAACTCAAATAATATCTTTAATAAAAATTTTTAAAAAATCCCTAAAATTACCATAATGAGTTAGAAAAAGTTGTTAGTAAATTTATATGGAGAAATAAAAATGTCAAGAATTTCCAGGGATTCAATGAAAAAAGTGCAAAAGAAGTTGGCTTAGATCTTACTAGATCTAAAATTATATTATAATTATATTATATATTATATTATGTTATAAAGCATCAGTCGTCAAAACTGTCTCATATTGGCTAAGAAATTGAGCGGTGGATCAGTGGAATAGACTAGGTACAATGGCACAAAATGATTATAATAATCTACCATTTGATAAACCCAAAGAGTCCTGCTATTGGAATAAAAACTCTCTCTTTGATAAAAACTGTTGAGAAAATTAGAAGTTAATATGGAAGAAACTTACATTAGACCAACACATCACATCCTATACCAAGATAAGATCTAAATGGGTACCAGATTTATACATAAAATACAATATTATAAGCCAACTAGAAGGTCAAGGAGTAGTTTACTTGTCAGATCTATGGAAAGGGAAACAGTTTATGACCAAGGAAGAGATAGAGAACAAGATTCAAAACAAACTAGATAATTTTGACTACATTAAATTAAAAACTTTTGCACAGGCAAAATCACTATAACCAAGATCAAAAGAAATGTAGTAAATTGGGAGACAATTTTTGCAACTAGTATTTCTGACAAAGGACTCATTTCTAAAATATAGAGAACTGAGTCAAATTTTCAAAAAAACAATCCATTCCCCAATTGACAAATGGTCAAAGGATATGCAAAGGCAATTTATAGCTGAGGAAATCAAAGCAATACATAGTCATATGGAAAAATTGCTCCAAATCATTACTTATTAGAGAAATGCAAATTAGAGCATCTCTGAAGTACCACCTCACACCTCTCAGAGTGGCCAATAGGACCAAAAAGGACAATGTTGGAAGGGATGTGGGAAATCTGGGACACTAATGCATTGTTCGTGGAGCTGTGAATTCATCCAACCTTTCTGGAGAGCAATTTGGAATTATGCCCAAATAGCAACAAAAATGTGCATACCCTTTGATCCAGTAATAACACTACTGGGTCTATACCCTGAAGAGATGATGAAAAAAGGTAAAAACATCACTTGTACAAAAATATTCATGGCAGCCATGTTCGTGGTGGCAAAAAATTGGAAATTGAGTGAATGTCCTTCAATTGGGGAATGGCTTAACAAACAGTGGTATATGTATGTCATGGAACACTATTGTTCTATTAGAAACCAGGAGGGACAAGAATTCAGGGAATCCTGGAAGGATTTGCATGAACTGATGTTGAGCAAGATGAGTAGAACCAGAAAAACGTTGTACACTCTAACAGCAACATGGGGTGATGATCAACCTTCATGGACTTGCTCATTCCATCAGTGCAACAACCAGTGACAATTGTGGCCTATGTATAATGGAGAACACCATGTGTATCCAAAGAAAGAATTATGCACTTTGAACAAAGACCAAAGACTATTACCTTAAGATTAGGAAAAAAACCCACTGTCATCTTATTATGTAATTTTCAATCTCTTATACTTTATTTTTTCTTTCTTAAGGATATGATTTCTCTCTCATCACATTCAAATGAGATCAATATATACCATAGAAACAATGTAAAGACTAACAGAATGCCTTCTGTGGGGGGTGGGGGTAGGGAAGCAAGAATGGAGGACAAAGTGTAAAATTCAAATAAAATCTTTCTTAAAAAAAAGAAATGACAAATGGGCCTAAGACTCTAGGAGTGAAAGGGAGAATTATATAAATTATATACAAGGTAAGTCCAGTCTATTGGAAAGAATGGCTGATGGGTTGACAGGGTACCAAAGTTGTAGATTTATTTTTGTTTCTGAGTAGTTGGGTGACCATAGTGGTGACATGTCACAATTCTAGTATTCATTTTCCTAATGTTATCAGTGAAGAGGTAGGACTATATTATGGGGTCATTCCTACTAATAAGTTCTTATATTCTAATGTTTTTAAAACTTCTCTAAGAAACTGGAATTTTAGAGGTTATGCTGGTAAACAGTTAACAATCATGCCTCTGAAAAAATGTAAGACATGCACATTTTAAAATTTAATCTACATTGATAATACTTTCTTAAGTATTTAACATTTAACAAAACAATAAACTAAAGCCTTATTTGAAGATTTCTGAAATTTAAATGCTCACAATGAAAGCTTCCTCGGTCCCATTAGCAGATCCTTCATATGCCTTTAAGATTGGTTAAAGGCCATCAGTTCCTGATCTGTGAAAAATGAGTGAAGGAACTTCAATGGCATAACACGATAAAGAGAAACAATAGAGAGAGTGAGTCTGAGAACTCCCTTTAAGCATTCTATCATATTCAAGAGGAGTATGACTTTTCCAAGAGCAAAAGAAAAAAAAAACGGCTGATATACAAATGTTGGCTCAGTATAAGGGGGGAAAAACACTATTCTTAACAATCTGAGTCATCTAAAAGTTACATAGGCCACTTCCTTTTCTAGTGAATTCCTTCCAATGAAACTCTAAGTAAAGATCACTCTTCTGGAAGGGATTTATAGAAGAAATTCTTTTTCAGATATGTCATGGATAAGCTGAGCCATTCAGGGATATGCTGGTAAATATTCAATAACCAATTCCCTCATTTTACCCCACCCCCAAAGGAGCAAGCAACACACTTGTGAAAATCATTTCTTTTTATTCATTTATTTATTTTCTAACATATGCAAAGATAGTTTTCAACATTTATCCTTTTGCAAGCTTTTACAAGATTTTGAGTTTTACATTTTCTACCACCCTCCCTTCCACCCCTCTCCCCAGCAAACAATCTGATATAGGTTATACGATGTAAAATCGCATTTAACATATTTCTACATTAGTTAATCTGACAAAACACTTTTGTATTTAATTTGCATTTTTAACATTCTTCAATCACTTTCTTAAATCTAGACAAGAACCGAAACAATAAATCCAGCCTTCATTTGTAGTATTTGCCGATTTTTTCCAAGGGTAAATGCTCACCCAAAATTTAACTATCTACTATCCAGAACCTGTCTGAGATAATTCTAGAAGACTCTTAAATTCTGTTTGAATGATTTTGACATTGTAAAAGTGTAGAATGGCAGAGTTGAATAATTAGATTCTTTTGAATTCATGGAAGACAAAATTTGAATATTGGGACTAAAGAAGGAATGAGAAGGTTATACATAGTAGCCAATAGGTCAACTAAGTGGATGATCAATGAGTCAATCAGCAAGCATTTATTAAATTTTTTTTGTATTAGTCACTGGATTTGAGATTCCAGGATATAAATAGTCCCTTCCCTCTATTCTAATGGGGAAATAATATGTAGATAACTAGGTAAGACAAGACATATACAGACTAGATTAATAATTGATTTTAAATGTAAAATTCAAAAGCTTATAAACACTTGCAAAAGGATAAATGTTGAAAACTATCTTTGCATATGGTTAGAAAATAAATAAATAAAAATAAATATTTTTTACAAGTGTGTTGCTCCCTTGGGGGTGGGGCAAAATGAGGGAATTGGTTATTGAATATTTACCAGCAACAAAGAAGACTGACTGGGAAAGACCTCCTAGGCATAGTGGGATTTAAGCTGAATCTTGAAGGAACAAGGGAAACCTTAAAAAGTGGAGGGTAGGGATTATATTGACTTTGAATAGAAGAAGATAGTGACTTTCACTCCTTTGAAACAGATAAAAGTAATGATTAGAATTAGTAAAACATTATTAACACAAAGAATTCCCTAATCCCTATGAGGCAGCTAGATGTAATCTCCAGGTTCTGTCCCCCTGCAATTTATTATGCTTCTAATTCCTTTCCACCACCCCATTCCCATCCTCTAGTCAGAATGGCAGAATGGTATGAATAATATTTTTGAATGATCTGAACCTCTCTCTCTCTCAATTTTCATAACATCCTGAATATATATATATATATATATATATATATATATACTATATATATATATATGTAATGTAGATGATTAGAAATATGCATAAAGTCATGGTGGAGAACACACAGGATTGGGGTTTGAGAATTTAGCTTCCCCTCTTCTGTTACTTTACCACTGTGATACTAGAGCTTCTCTTTCCTCATTTACCAAAAGGTTTCACTTCTTTTCAAATCTCAGACCTCACATTCATTAGCATAAATGGAGTATTTAATGAAGAGGAAATGGGAATACCATCCTGTTGTGTGACCTTTCATAAGATCCTTAGAATCTCTAGGTTTTTTTTTCTTCTTCAAGAGTTAGACTAACTGGCCTCTAAGATCTCTTCAAGCCTAATATTCAGTGACCTATAGGTTGGACTCCAGTTCTACTGCTTGCTCTTAGTAGCTGTGTGGCTTTATCCAGGTAAGTCTACTCTCAGTTTCTTCCTTTGTAAAACAAATTTTAAGATCATAGTTACATCTGGTCAGGATCTCAGAGTCCATCTAGTCTAGCCCTTGCCTTTTACAGATGATGAAAATGAGACCTTAGCCTGTTCATAGACTTGAATGCAGTCACATAGGTAATATCAGATACGGGAATGGAACCAGAGAAATCATTTGGTCTGGCATTACCTTGGCAGCCACAGGTGGCATTTGAAATTCAATTAATCTAGGAGTTTTTTTAGGGGCAAATTATCAGGCTAATTTTTAAATTGACAGTTTCGTATGACCTCTGAATGATATTATAAATATACTAATGATCTCTGAATGAAAAAATTGTTCCCTATTCCCTAGTCTAAAACAAGAGGCAGGATGATTTCCAGTATAGAAAATAATGTTACATAACAATGGGGATAATGGTAATATGGTGGATAGAGCTTTGGGCCTAGAATGAAAAATGCTTGAGTTCTTTAATTTTTAAAATGGTAATATTTTATTTTTAGCTTATAGAATAAAATAAGCATTTCCATGTTATAATAAAAAATAGGTTTACACATTCAACTGAAAGGTTATTATCTATATAACTTGCTCTCCTTATATCTGTATTTGTGTATGTATAACATCATTTTCTACATCTATTTATCAGTTCTTTTTCTGCTTGCAGATAGCATCTTCCTTAATAGATCTTTTGAACTCAATTTGTCATTTAATAGTCCAAATAAATTATTCACTCAAACTGCTCTTAAAACAATACTGCTGTTACTGTGTACAATGTTACCTTGGTTCTGCTCATTTCTCTTTAAACTATTAAACTATTAAACTCTATTAAACTTCCTCTGACACTTATTAACTGTGTGATTCTGGGTTGGTTATTTAAGTTATATCTGCCTCAGTTTCCATAACTGTAAAATGGGGATGATTATAGCTTCTACCTCCCAAGTTTATTTTGAATATAAAATGAAACAATAATTATAAAGAACCTGATACAGGGCAGGTATTCAATATATAATTATTTCCTTCTCTACTTTTTTAGTTGGTTATTATATGGGTATTTGAAGGATTTTTCAGTTTCTCAGAAATTACTATAAAATATAAGTACTGTTACTTTAACAACCAAAGACTTACCTGTTTGTAGCAAAACGCACTTAGTGTTAACTGTGGCTTAGTAAATTAATTCTGGCCTTTGAATCAGGAGAACTGAGTTCTAGTAGGTCCATTGTTAGCTGGGTAAGTCCTAACATGTCATTTCCACTTTGGGGTCTTAGTTTTCTTATCTGAGAAATGGGGACAGTATCAGCACCATCTATGAATATATATGTAAATAAAATTGCTTTGAAAACTGTTTAATATAAAATATACACAATGTAGTTAAAGATTAGTATTGAATAGATTGTACACAAGATTTAGTTTGCATTTTGCATCTAGTTATATGGTCCTTTTTACTCATTGTGCTTTTTTGGTTCCTTTAAGGGTTAAACAAATGCTTATTTTTATTAGAATTGAAACCTAAAGACATCTTCCTTCCCTACTTCATCACAAGACTCTTCCCTCTATATCTCAGGGTTATTCACTTGCATGTGATGCAACGGGAGCATCTGTTTTGTACAGAAAACACAGGATTTCAACATCTGCAAAGGGCAGGCTTACAGAGCTCCCAAGTGAATGGGACTCTGAGTAGCTATCCCCTCTCAGCAAGCTTTGTGTCTCCTCTTCAAAACTGAAAAGAAATGCTACAAACAGATGTCCTCTGAATAGCACTTATGACAAGAATTCATGGCTGAACAGTGAGTGCTTGCTAACGCTAATGAAAGTCTTTGGGGAAAATGAGCAACCTAACACTTAAAATAAGAGAGGGGGAAAAATAGCTATTTATTGAAATTTCAAACTGTGTTGTTCATGTATTTCCTTCAAAATTGCTCCCTGAATTTATTTATTTGCCATTTTTGGACTGTTACTTTTGCTTGGAGGCCTCTAGGCATATTGCACAAAATATCCATAATAACTTTAAAATGAGGGGAAAAAAAACAAATAGTTTAAATAGCCCCAGGTAGTATGGCTCTGAGGGCAAAGCATTTTATGAAGGGTCTTATTCTAGGTGCCAAGACTATATTTTTGCACAAAACTAGCTTGAATGATTAAACTTAATTGACCAAGCCTAATAAAAGACCTGTTTGTTACAGGTGACCAGAAACTGGAGGGAGGTAAGGAATAAGGAATTACCCCCTCAGGAGACAAAGGACCACTGGGAGGTAGAGGTGAACAGGATTTAATTCAAGCTAATAATATGTCAGAGCTGAATAAATGATGAAACAAATTCTTTTCAACAATTTGACAGATTTGTTTTGAGAGATACTGGGGATACAAAGATGAAGAATTCTATTATTATGTCGTAAAGGAGCTCACATTTTATTTGAAGAGGTATTGTTTCACAAACTTTTTTTTGATGGATGCTTAAAATAGTATTATGAGATAGTTTAATTTCAGTACTATTGGCACCACTTTACATATTTGAACAAACTCAGGCTCAGAGAGATTAACGTTGCGTATTTTTTTCTTTTTTTTGAAAATTTAATTTTAAAATAGATGTCAAGAACAGATAAATCTTGAATTGTGGTCCAAATAAAGAGCATTACTGAATTAAAAATCTCTGTTGGCAACTTAGAAATCATTTGTTTTTCCCAATTACATGTAAAATTTAACATTTTCAACCTTTATATTAAAAATAATTTTGAGGTCTAAATTCTCCTCTCTCCCTTTCCTTTTTCCTGAAATGTTAAGCAGTCTGCTCTGTATTATATATGTGTGATCATAAAAATAGTTAATATTGATTGCATTTTGATCTCACATTGATGTTATAGTTAGTTGGTAAATGCTAGAGCTAAGTCTTTGTCTTGGTCTTCTTACTGATATTCCTACTCATAAGTATCAGGCACGTGGTCCACAAAATGAATGTTACCTACAATATTACCAAAATGCATGCTGATCCAGATGAAAATATTAATAAAATAAAATGCAATGCAGCATAATGTTAATAAGTAGCATTCCGAGACAATATATACTCTACAAGTATTCTTAAATATGGTTTAGTGTTCTACATTTCTATTTAAGACTGACACAAAACCCCAGACTCAACTTGTTAAATTTTCAGAAAAGATATCTTGTATTCCATATTGTTATAAGGATGAAATAATCGACTTTTATACAAGTCATGTTCATAGTAGGGATTAAGTAACTACCCAATATAAGAACAGTCTCAAAATGAATCATTCACCTGAGAAACTCATCAATATTCGGCATTAATGTAAGATTAATAACAATAAAAATTGACCTAGGAAATTTTATTTCAAATTATGTACAGCATTTACACATGAGTTCTTTCTGCTGCTGCAGGGCCTGAATTATTAATCTTTAAATTTTTTTCTCTCTCTCTTACACAGAACTCTGAAACACAGGCTTCTTGTTAAAACTGCTATTTAAAATTTGTTTTTCAATGAATGACATTAAAAATATTCCCATTTTATGGTTGAAGTAACAAACAGTTTGGGAATATATGTTCACAGCACAAATGAGTACACTTTTTGAGTTAAAAATCTAAATTTTACTCAAGTCTATGGAGAATTCAAAAATGGCAAGATAATTGGTACCAGAAAAAAAACTACTTTCTAATAAAAGATTTGGGTCATTGTAAACTTTGGAGGTGCCTCTATGATTTAGTGGATAAAGGCCCTGACTTGGTGTCAAAAAGACTCATTTTTCCGAATTAAAAAGATGACCTCAGATACTTAGTAGCTGTGTGAACCTGGGCCAGCCACTGTGTCACCTATCTGCCCCTTGTTAACAATTTGTGCCACCCCGAAGTAGAGTGAACTGCCTTGGTTGGTAGTGGATTCCCCTTTTGGTGAGGTGTTCAAGCAAAAATTGAATGACTACTTGTTGGTTATTTTGTGGATGAATTCATTTTTCAGGTAAGTTGAAGTAGATGGATGCTGAGTTCCCTTCCCACGCTGAAATGTTGATAGTTTTGATTTGCTCATTCCAATGACTGTTGGAGAATGGTTCCCAACTAGTTAATTATTATATTGTTGTTGAGATGGAGAAATGTAAGCTAGATGATGGTGTAGTCATTGGTAGATTGATGGAAGAAAAGTCAAATGAATAGTGATATCTCAAATTTTCTTTTATACTTTAAAGCATGAAAAGCACTTTCTACCCAATGGCTCTTTGAAATAGGACAAGTGTTATCTGGGGAAACAGAGAAGGAACTTGGGATCCTGTGGTACTAAATTTAAAAAGAAAATTCATATGCAGTCATTTATCTAAGAAGAAAAAAAAGTTTACTTTTCCATAGGGGCAGCTCAAGAAGAACAGGAGTCTCATGCTTTTCATTTGTAACTTTGTGGCTTAGAACTTGGATCTAGGAGTTGGAAGCTCTTCTATATGGCAGGGGAGTCAATGGCTTTGTGTGAGGTTATAGGAAAGAAAAATCAATTTGTTTCAAATAAATGTGAGTGAAGGAATCAGTCTGCTGCCCTACATCCAGGGTTTGCTGTGAGATCAAAGGAAATGGCCCAAGGTGGATTAGGTGAGAGAGAGAACTTGGATTTTGGAAAGAGAGGACGGAGGTAGCAGTTGTAACCTGGTGGGTGGTATTTCCCCAAAACTATATCAAAAAAGAGATAAGATGATGAAAGATCATAAGACAGGGTTCTGTGTATTGTAGCATATCTAAATACTAGGCATGTAAACTCCTACTGGCCCAATTTCAGGAAGCAGCTGCAGGACATCCATCCATTCATTCATTCATTCATTCATTCATTCATTCGTTTGTTCATTCGTTCATTCGTTCATTCATTCATTCATTATTCAGCACCTACCCTGTGCCAAAAAAATTATACTAGATAATGCAAAGAACAATGCAGTATGTCCTAGCCTCGAGATACTTATTGTACTGATTGAAAAACAGTATCAATGCAAACAAATAAATAAAAATATGCATAATGGTTTCCTAGTTCTTGGGGAAGGAGAGGAAACAGTAGCAACAAAGAAAGTCTTTAAAGGAGATCTTGTCTTCAATGAGACTGGAAAGAAGCGTCTAGGAGAGGTAGGTTAGAAGGAAATATCCTACAGAAAGGGTAGATAAATCACATAAACATATGGTGAGAGGAGATGGAATGTTGTGTGGAGGCACTGTCAAAGAGAATTCCTGAAGGTTAGTCACTTGTAAGACTTCTTTCCTGTGAGTTTGATGGAAAATTCTATCAAGTAGAGTCCTGGAGAGCACAAAAAACAACAAATCTTTGGAGCAAATGTACATAGACTCAATGTTTTCCCTTTTCACTTCTTAGAATCTCTGTCCTCTTTGACAAGAAGCACTAATTATTGCATAGATAGTTGTGATTAAGTGAGCATTGAGATACAGTTCTGAGCTACTCACTCATCACATCATTAAATTTGATATTGTAGCAAGTAGGTTACAGTTAAGATGGAACCTAATACAGCTCTGTTTGGGAAATGGGACAAACCTATTTTTTTTGGGGGGGAAGAAGACAATAAAATTGAAAAAGAATTGCAATTTACTTGTTTTTCAGGTTATATATTTCTCCGCATGGATTTTGCAATCTGATAAATATGCCCTATTTCTATATCACTGGGTAATATTAATTCAGAGTAGTTTATTCATGTCATTTGATAAAGAACTCTAGTTAACATACTTTGATTTAAAAAATATCTCCCATTCTTAGGTGAATATTCTATTCAATTGAAAAATGTGCGTTAATAGACTAAATGCAGGGGAAAGAATACAAGTATACTTACAAGTGTCAGGTGAATTGATGAAATAATAATGCAGAACTTCAAGGTCAAGGAAAGAGACTTGGAAATGAAATTGCAGAAAAATGTTTAAAAGTCCTCGGGATATCAATTTGATATGGCAATTCCATGAGTTATATTTTAAGGATCTTTAAGCAGCATATTTAAACAGCAAACTTAAATATGAATATGATTTTTATATGTATAAGAAAATGTCTAAAAATCTTCAAGTATCTTCAAAGCATATTTATATATACTTAAAGATATTTGACTGGATATATAAAGAAATATTGGGTCAAGCAAGAACTAAGGTATCATAGTTTTAAGATTATTTTATTGTCCTAGGATTTTATGCCATAAGATCATTAGATAGAAAAATAGAATACTACTTTATATCTAGTTGTATTTTTGATCAACACGTAATTATAAAAAGCCTTCCCTGTGCCAGGTACTATTCTAGGGACTTGAAATACAAAGAAAAAATATATTCCTGAGCTTACATTTCATTATATTCTATTTTATTCTTATATTCATTATATTCTATTTTATTCTTAAATTATGTTTTATTTTTATATATATATATATATATTACATTTATGTTACATCACAGTAGAATAAATCTTCAGTTTTTTACTTAATTCTCTTTGAGTTCAGTAGGATTTAGAACTTACGAATTTCAAATCTAAAGATCGTAAGGCATCATAAGGTATAAACAGGAAGCAAAAGTTGCTATTACAATTCAAGAAATACTTATCAAATACCTATTATATCCAAGAAATAAGACTCTGGGGATATTAAAGTCCTTGCCCAAGAAGGCACAACATGAATGCAGATAATTAAATACAAAGAATATTGATAAGATGAGAGGGCAAGAAAAACTGGGGGCTGAATGGGACATCAGCAAAGGTGTAGCAAGTAGTCTGAAAAGAAGATAAGGATGCTAAGGTGCAGAAGTGATGAGGAAGTATTTCTAGAAATCAAGGGACACCTGTATGAAAGCCTGGAATTGAGAAAGAAATAGATATACATTACCCAAATTGTAGCACAAAAGACCTTACACTTTTTCAGCTATTCATAAGTAAATATGACTTAAAATATGTCTGAGGTTAGGAGTTAAAATAAATTTTTCCATCATGAATAAAATCTGTATTTAGTAATGTATGGTGCATCTTTAAACAAAGTGGCTATAACTGTTATCCGTCTTTTATAACTGAATTGCACATTTGGAAACTACACTATTATTCTTTGTTGTCACTAGCAAGCAAAAGCACTATATGTCTTTCTTCCCTTTTGAAATTGACTGTTTCTCTTGAAGAAAACAACTTTTATGATGAGTCCAATAGAAAACAATGGCATTTTAAAACAATTAAGGCAGGAGAGTTTCAATGCAAAGTAGGAATGCTGACAGGGAAGGAATTCTAAAGCTTTAAGAGAGGACTCATAATTCCTGATTTTCTTTTGCTCATATAATGGAAAGAAGAAATTCTTAAATTAAAAGCAGAGTATGTTCCTAGACAAAACAGACAACATCATACTGAAATATCAATGTTATTTGCAGTGCTTTTTTCCAACATGTACAAAAATTTGGGGTATCTTACCCCAAGGACTACTCTGGGATATTTGGTTTTGCTATAAATCACAATCAATGAGGGATGACAGAGAATTCAATCTCCATGTTTTCTTTTATCTTCACTTAACAGGATGCTCAAATTGCAGGGATGTTTTCCAATAGCGCCTTCGCAAACTGGTGCATTCACAGAGACAAAAAAAAGCTATTTAAAAATACAGAAGTTAGCAGTAACTGTCTAGCTACTGTATACACAGCTGCTGAACATTAACGGGAAAGCATTTTTTTTAAAGCTCAGAAATGGAGATTTTATACTAGGAAAGCAAAATGATGGAGTGATATTGATAATATTAAACAAACGAGCCATGCATGTGATGTAACCCTCTATTTTTCCCTAAATTTTGAAATTTCAATGACAGTATGACTTTGTTTATAGTTTCTAAACTGAAGATTATTTGGGGGAATATATGTGTGGTAACACAAAGATGTCTGTAGTTTAAATATCCAATATGCCTGGGGTCAGTAAAATGTGACACTTTGCTGAACTGAATGTATTAGTTCCCTAAAGCATGGTCTTTGCTCCAGGGATTTTAGTGTCAGGGCTACTTGTCAAGGACCATAATCACCTTGCTGATAAAGAAACTGAGACCCAAAGAGATTCAAGACAAAATTATAAGAGGGATATTGATAATATTAAACAAAAGAGTAATGAATGTGATGAAATCTTCTGTATATTTCCTTAAAATTTGAAATTTCAGTGACATTATGGCTTTGTTTAAAATTTCTAAGCTGAAAAGTATTTTGGGGAATGCATGTGTGGTCACACAAAGAAATTATTTAAGAGGTTATTATCAAAGAGTGTATCAAGGACCAAGGAGGTAGTTAAGTAGGTAGCAGGACTGGAATTTAACATGAAACAGCAGTATCTTTTTCCTATGCCATTCTACTACATGGAAACAAAATAAGTATGCTTTTGGACAAGTCCTTTATCTTAAGGCCTCACTTTTCTTATTAGTAAAATGATAGATGAGATGGACTAGATCAGTAGTGTCACACTCTAATAAAAATAAAATAATAAAAATATTAATAGTATAATAATAGCAGCAACTAATATTCATAAAGTATTTATTAGGTGCCAAACATTTTACAGTTGTCTGATTGAGTCTTGTAATAAACTCTGCAGGTAAGTGATATTATCCTCATTTTGCAGATAAGGAAGCAAGACAAAAGAGAGTGAAGTGACTTACCTAGGATCACCCAGCTACTATACATGTCTGAAGCTAGATTTCAACTCTAGTCTCAGACTTTAAGTTCAGTACTCTTTCTACTGTGCCATCTAGCTGCCTCCTGTGTGAGACTTTCTCGATTGTTCTGATGAGTGTTTTTTATTTGTATTTATTATACTTATATTTTCTCTATTTGGTCTCTATGCAAACTTGTTGTGTTCCCATTAGTACTGAAGATCTTTTTAAGTGGGGATTATTTCATTCTTTGTACTTCTATCCCAAGTATCTAACATATTGCCTGAAACATGACAGGTGTTCAATAAATACTTTTATTAAGATTTTTATGTTATTTTTTCAAACAACCTGGACATTCGATACATCTATTCTTCTTGGTACTTTCACTCTTCCCCCAACTGATCAAATTTGCAACAAAAAAATATAGCCTTTAATAAAATGCATAGCTGTATAATCTAGAAATTCAAATTACAAAATACAAAATACAAAATACACACAGACACACACACACATACATCATATATCTTTTCTCTCTTTGATGTCTTCGGAATATAAAGCCAAGAGTGTTATAATTTGGCAGGTAAAAGGGAATGCACATTGGATAATGCTCTGAATGTAGTTCTACACTGCTTCTTCCAGAATGGCAGGATCAATTGACAACTCCACTAACAATGTCTTTGTGTACCAGTTTTCCTGAAGCTCTCCCAACCTTTTTTATTTTCTTCTTTTGTTATCTTTGGCAGCCTCCTGAGTCTGAGAGGCTCAGTTGTTTTCAGTCATGTCTAACTCTTCATAATCCCATGTGAAATTTTTACCATTCTTTCTCCAGCTTATTTTACAGATGTGGAAACTGAGGCAAACAAGGTTAAATGACTTGTTCAAGGTTAGATAGTCACCAAGTGTTTGAGGCCAGATTTGAGTTCAGGAAGATGAGTCTTAGCGAGTCCAAGCGTAGGATTCTTTTATCCACACTACATCACCTACCTGCCCTTGTAAATACCTCATAAAGTGCTTATATGAGGATCAAATGTGCTGAAAAATGTAAAGTGCTTAGTAAGCACTAAAGGCCAATATACATTTGAGCTATTCTTATTGTACTGCTGAAGATGACTAAATCTTATATGATCTTTAAGTGCCCTTGCAACTCAGGGCTGAGGATACTTGTCCCAGTCTAAATACTGCTAGAAAGTTAATGCCATCCAAACAACCTGGTAAAGATAATAATCTAAGAACTATTTTCTTTTTTCTTTTTTATAGATGAAAAAACTGAGGCTAACAGATTAAATTAACCATGGTAACAAAGTAAATAGGGAGTTCAATCCCTAACTCTTGGCCTCAAGTTCTGAATTCTTTCCCTTCTGTCATATTTCTCCAAGAATAAGAATTCTTAGGGCTTATTATAACCCCCAGGCTTCCCCCATTTAATTGTGGTTTTGTCCCTAAAATTCCATGGATCTTCCACAGAACATTTGCCCAATGCATTGGAAACTTTCCCTTGATTCTTTAATTTTGAGAATGGCATAGAGAATGGTACCAGTGGGGCATCTGAGCAGTCTATGATCTGTTGTGTTAATAACCAGTGTGGTAAAATGAACCTTGAATGGTTCATAACTGGTTCAAATACTGCTCCTGACTTGAATTGAATTTAAGTGAGGCAGAGTTACATAAAGTTATCTCTTCTAGAATCATCAAAGTCCAGTGGCAGGGCAAAAATCAACATGACTGATGATGGCTGGGAAGCAGTAGATGACCTTGGAGTTTTCAATGTCTAATCAAGTTCTACATGTTCCATTGTGCCTCTTCAGGTGCCAGTAGAGAAAACTGTCCTCATCTGCCTATTCCTCTTGGGGTAAGGCTTCCCATGTTTGCAGTAGGTATTCCCTAATTCATTTGTTAGATTTGCCTCAAAGGATTGTTGTAAGGGTCAGATGAGATTATGTATGCAGAGTTTTTCTCAAGTCTTTTCAAAGAATCATATAAATCATCAGCTATTACTCATCATTTTAGTTACCTGACATGCTTATCATGGTTTATAATCAGGCATGTTTGTTATATTTTGTGAGGAGAAATGACAATTTCCTTACTCTTGACATCAGAATTGCTTCTGGATCTTTATCCTGATGTAAAACTTGATAAACTCCAGAACACTGAAACTTGATTAGAGCAAATAATTTTATTACTTGGTATTTATTTTCTTTTATTTACTTAAATTTTAATATGTAAAATTAAAGGGAAAATTACTCTGTTTCATAAATTCATGACCCAGATACTTCTCCTTCAAAATTCAAAAAATTGAGGCAAAGGTATTTTCCCTGGATCATCTGGATAATTGTCTCAATTCAATACTCCCCTTTGCTTGAATTGACAGAGATTAAAAACAAAATCCAATAATCCTCTTCACAGGGTTGCTGTGAAGAGTAGCTAATAAAAAATGAAGTGTTAGATAAACACTAAAGGTGTATTTCAGAGATGTAGAAGCTCCACTGAAATAGAGAAAATCTATTTTCTGAAATGCAACTCAATCCCCTTGTCAACTAATATCCCAGATTCTAGTCACTTCCACTGGTAGAGTTTAGAATTACTCAGAAAATACATATCCTGAGATTTATTCAGTCTTCAGAATTTATTGTTTTTCCTTTCTTTTATTATCATATTTTGTGTTTCCCCCCAGCTTCTTTGTTAATGTTTTCTATTTCCTTGGGGGGATAGTTTTAATGATTCAGGATTGCAAAAAATACTGTACATTGATAATAATATACAGTCCTGTTTTAAATAACCAATATATTTACTTGGTGAGTCATGGCAAGTGAATCTATCATTTGTTTTATTTGATTACTCCATGTACCGAGGAATGCTCATTCCCCTAGGAAAGAAAAGGAGGGAGACCTTCTGTACCTCTTTTGTATATTTTTTCTTCCATCTGTGATCACAGGAATTTGAAGCATCTCATTCTCTGCACAAACCATGGATAAAATTCACCTGCAGATCGCTGAATTTTTTTTGACTACAATCAATAGTCAATATAGCCATATAAAATCTGGTCAATAGAGTAAGGCAATGGAAAATATGAAAGACAAGTAGAGCAACACTCCCCGCCCCAACTTAGATCAGAATATAACTCCATACCCTACAGGTTTCTAAACAGTGAAATATTGACTGCTTGCACGAGTTGTTAACATCTGTGATTTTGCCTCCCCTTTAATTTCTTGGTATTTAACTCTTAGTTATATAGTATCTTCCAAACCCTTATTCTTAAGTGTAATTCCACCTTAGTTTACCTTGAAACAACATGTTTGTGAAAACAACATTATGTTGGAATAGATAATTTTTGTCATTATATATAAATCAAAGACTTTGATCCTTACTTTTTTTTGATCTGTAAAATGAGGGGGTAACACTAGATAAGGGAAGCTAGGTAACTCAGTGGATTGAATACTGGGTCTGGAGTCAGGAAGACCTGAGTCCAAATCTGATCTCAGGCACTAGTTGTGAGACTTTGGGCAAGTCACTGAATCTCTATTTGTTTAATCCACTGGAGAAAGAAATGACAAACCACTCCAGTATCCTTGCCAAAAATCACATGAACAATATTGGGATGATATGAGTCCCTGGGTCACAAAAAGTCAGGCATGACTAAATGACAATAATAATAGTAGATCAAAGGTTCTTAATCTACAATCCTTTAAAAAATTTGTTAACTTATAGTTGCCTTCCTTTATAAATGAAATATATTTGTATGCATTTCATTTTATGCATTTAAAAACATTTAGTTCAGGAAGGGGTCCTTAGACTTCAACAGAATGCCAAAGTGGGACTCATACACAAAACAATATCTTCTCAGTGCTAAGAACTCTAAGGTCTCTGCCAAAGACAATGGCTTTGATTTTGCTTTCATAAGCTATCTGAGCTTAAGACTGAGTTTATGATAAAATATTTCCCCCCAAATCACTAATTCAAATGTTATCAAAAACTTTGATTTTTTGTGTTGCATATTAGTCACAGCCCTGGTTGATATCACTCACCAATCTGAGAAGTTTGGTCCAGAGTAAGGGGTTGGGGGGTGGGGGGCTTGTAGGATAGGTGATGAGTCAGTTGCTGCTAATTCTGAATTCTTTTTTTTTTATGTCTAGCAATATGGCATCATATAGCCTATATGTGTACAACAATGTTCATAGATAAACAAATGGTTTTGTGGGTACATCTTTTTATGTATTAGACAATTCACTACTTACACATTCAACATTCACACAATCCTAGGCTTCCTAGAGTTACAAAGGCAGAAAATATCAAAATTCTAGTACTTGGTAGTATTTATAAAATACTGACTTCTTTCCATTCTCTTCATGAATCAATCCTTGGGCCAAGCTTGAATTATAAAAAAAAAAAAATAAGTCATAAAACAAGTACAATTCTTTTTTATTTTTAGGTTTTTTTTTTACAAGGTAAACAGAGTTAAGTAGCTTGCCCAAGGCCACACAGCTAGGTCATTATTGGGTGTCTGAGGCCAGACTTGAACTCAGGTACTCCTGACTCCAGGGCTGGTGCTCTATTCATTGCGCCACCTAGCCACCCCCAATTCTTTTAGGATAGATGAAGACGTCACACATTTCGGATACCCATGTCTTGATACTTTTGTCTAGTGAGGGGAAAGAATTGGCTCCATTCAATTGACTCCATTCATAGTGATGGCATTAGATGGGATTGAACCTTTACTTAATTATTGCTTATATTCCCAAATCCATTCTGCAATGAACAGCACAGTAATATGACTCATGACTCCATTTTCATTGCCCTAATATATGATATTCTATGGGGTTTGTTTTGTGCCTTTTTACTGCTTGGCCACTTCTACAGATAGAATCCCTCAAACCCTGGCCCATGAACCATTTCCTACAAGAAGGTCTTTCTTGATCACTTTTTTCCCAAAGTAGAATATAAATTAATTGAGGCATATACTTTTGTTTTTGTCTCTGTATTGCCAGTACTTAGCACAGTGCAAATCATATAGATTCTCAAAAAATGTTTATTGAAATTAGTATATAACACACCTAGACAACAGAAGAGAAGACTTAGAACTAAGCGCTGAATTTCTTATGGCTAAGGAATAGCTTTGAAGAAGTAGACGTGAACTTCTTAGAGATAACATAACTCAAGCTCATCCAGAGAGGGAAACTGAAGCCTGGGTTGACTTCTTGCCCCAGATCTAAAAGACAGGGTTTGAAGGGATTGACCTAGAATTGAAGATCAATTCTCTAACTGCCAAGGCTGTTTGAATATTTATAACATCATTCATGGGCCATATAAAATTATGAACTTAAAAATTAGCCTACTATATTTGGTCAAAATATTTTTTTCTTAAAAAGCTCTTAGATTTAAAAAAAAAATTGAGTCCTGCCTATGGTTTCTGTGGCAGTTCTAGAACAAATGATTTTGCAGACCTTCTACTGCCCACAGGTTGGACATTTCCCACCTCTGTGCTAGGGTAACTTAGTAATTAATCAGTAAGCATTTATTTATTTAGCATTTATTATGGACCACATGATATTGTGACATAGGAGACAGAGAACTAATCTTAGAAGCCAGAAAGAACTGAATTCAAATTCTGCCTTTGGCACATAATATCTTTGTGTACTTGGGAAAGTTCTTTAACCTTTCAATGATTCAGGCAACTTTCTAAAATTATAAGTTGCATAAAAGACATTAACACTGGTAAGTAACCAATAAATGTTTATTAAATGTCTTCTATGTGTAGGCCCTGTTTCTCACTAGAGAAGTATGACATAGTTGGACTTCAGGCAAATCACTTTAGTGGCTCAATAGAGAATGGGTTGGAATGGGAAGAGTTCTGAAGTAGGCAGACTCATGAGCAGGCTATAGAAATAGTTTGTATGAGAAAAGGGGAATAGATTCAGGAGATATTGAAAAGGTGTTTTGGCAACAGATTGGATGAGGGGATGGTGATGAAAGATAGTGAGGAGCCCAGAATGATACCTAGATTGAGGATCTGATGATTGATTTCCTTACCTAGGACTTACCTATAACAAAGAAATAACAGTTCCAGTCTCTATCTTTATTTGCCAGTAACCAATTTCTACTGTTATCATACTCTATTTCTTAATCTTGAAAAGGAGATAACTGACTTCTCAAAGAATCTTCCAGAAGAGTACAAAACTCTTGCAGATGCTACCAAACAGGAAACTTCAAAGATTTTTTTTAAGGTTTTTGCAAGGCAAATGGGTTTAAGTGGCTTGCCCAAGGCCACACAGCTAGGTAATTATTAAGTGTCTGAGACCGGATTTGAACCCAGGTACTCCTAACTCCAAGGCTGGTGCTTTATCCACTTGCCACCTAGCCACCCATGGACTCTGTCTCTTAATCTAAGGATAAGTTGAACTAAGTTAGGAGATGTTCATCATCAGGAGTTTCTACACCAAGTGATGGTTATTTTTGACACCAACTTATAAAAATCAGGAGAAAAACATGAAGGCTGCCATGATCTGCAGAAGTGTAGGCGGGGCAGGCAGTTGTGATGTAATAATTCCTTGGAAGGATTTTCTTTGTGATCTTCAATTCTCTGCTCCCTATTTCTGCTTTTCAATTCCATTTTAAGTGTTGTCTTCCTCAGTTCAAATATAAACAAGCTCTTTGTGTTTGTATTTACATTTCCAGAGATGTATTGATCCCTAACCAGTTAGTACTTAACAAATGCTTCTTCATTTGACTTGTTTTGACTCACTAAATGATAGGTTCTTTCTTTTTTTTAACTTTTAAAGTAATATAGTCTATATTAAGTCACATCAGTTGCTTTTGGGTAAGGGAGAACCAGAGCCAGAGAGAGAGATATTGAGGGAGAGAGGGAGAGACAGAGAGACAGAGACACAGAGACACAGAGACAGAGACACAGAGAGACAGACAAAGACAGAGAGATTCAGAGACAGTGAAGGCACAGAGATAGATGATAGAGACAGAGAGACAGAGAGGAGACAGAGACAAAAGAGAAACAACAAACACACACACACACACACAGACGTCTTGTTTTCTTGCTTACTTGCACTGGAAAAACTACACTTTTCATCTCTCCATTCTCTCATGTTCTTCCTGCATACCTAAGCTGCAAATATCTTCCTCAGCGACTTCATGAACTTTGCAGGCACATTGCAAAGCTCTGGTCAGTAACTGTTCTCTGACAGGTCCCCAGTCTCTTTGGGTCTAGGAGGATTTCTTTGTCCTACTTTGTCCTACACAGTCAAATGAACGCTTTCATAACATTCCAACCAATGGATGCAGAGGATGATGCTTCTCTGCGATAAACACATTCTTAAAGCCTTTTTCATAAGAAAGCTAAATTGACTTGGTCCCAAGAAGTCTGAACACCACTTTTCAAGTATGCAACATATCTGATCTGATGTGAAGGACTGACTTCTGAGGACATCTTGCATGCCTACGTTCAAATGCACAAAATAATTGATTTTTGCCCATATTGAGAGTTTTAGAACTTTTTCTTTCATTGCAGGGTGCATCCCATCTATGACTAACCAGTCCAACTTGAAATTTGCTGCAGGCTCATAGAAGTCAACTGATTTTTCTAGGGATCCAGAGCTATTGAGAGTAAAAGGTCAGATCTTCCTGACTCTAAATCTGGTACCTATCCCAATTTGCAATATTGTTTCTCCTCTATCTTTATATTCAAAACTATCTAAATGGAAAGATGATTTCTAAAACCATTTATTTTTGTTTTTTATTATTGTTTTCTATTTGTTTTGGATTATTTTTTGTTATTTTTTTTTTCTCTTAGAATGATTAATTCCACCTAACCCAATCCCTACTTGAAAACCTCATGACTTCTTTCCTATATTATTATGATGACTTCCCACTTGGCTTCAGTATATTAAATCTTATCCCACATCATTCTGCATAACTGCCAAAATGTATTTTCAAAAGTTCAAATTTGACGATGCTATTCTCCTTCTCAATGATTTCCAGTGTCTCTCTATAACCTTTAGCATAAAATATAAATTCTGGTTGGCATTTAAAGTTCTTTCCAAGTGATGCCAGCTTACAGTTCTAGACATTTTACAATACTTTCCTTCCTGTACTTTACAATATAGACAAAGTAGTTTTCAATATTCTCATATATGAAGCTCCCATTTGATATCTTTATATTTTCACTGGTTGTTTCTTATATTTTTGAATATACTTTTTCCTCAGTCTTCCTTCTGGATCATTCTTCATCTTTTCCTAGGCTCAACTGAAGTTACATATTATACATTTGACCTATCCTGATCTCTCCCCTTGCCAGCTTCTAGTGTTCTCTTCATCACTTTATATTTATTTTCCATATGCTTTATATATGCCTATATTGTCTACTTTGGCATCATCTAAGCCTTTTAAGAGCAAAGATTGTTTTGCTTTTGTCTCTGAATTTAGGGTAGTGCCTAGCATATGGTCAGAACCTGTGAAAATGTTTATTGATTGTTAATAATCAACTAAGTAAAATATTTTATAAAATAAGACATAGAAAAGATAGTACAAGGGCTCAAAAAACTCCTCTTCCTCTGTTCCTGTTTCAATTTGAAAAGGAAAATAAATGAGGCCCTGCTTAGATTTTTTTTATCATTGGCTATTGAAATTTTCAATAGATGTCTTTCCTCTAAGAACTAAGCAGAACCAGATTTTAAGAGCTTAAATATTTCTAAGGAGCACCATGCCAGCCATTTGATTTCCAAATAATACTGTTTGTTTCATGGTGTTTCTTTTTCCTCTATCTAAATATATTTTTGAAGGTAAGAGTCTAAGCTTAAGCCCCGAAGCTTTCATATTTTAGCATTATTCAGCAATTCCATAGTGATATGCATGAGAAATAGGGGGGGACGATGAAAATTTATTCAATTAGAACATCTATCCCCAAATAATATCAGACTATTGGCCTTTTGCATTAGCATCACCATTAGCAATTTCAGTATGTAGATTAAATTGACCTTGAATTGGAAACTATAGTCTATCCTTAAATATCAGAATAAATGTATCAATACAAAAATACAATCAGTATAAAGTATAAATGTAATTTTAGCTTGCTAGAACAAGGGATAGAAAGCTTGGTGAGGAGGCTCATTTTACATTTTTCAGGGCTCCCTGTGTCCCTGTCTTTGTGATTATGTCTACAGACTATACTTGGCTATAGTTATTGGAGTCTAGAATTCAGCCATGATGAGAAGCTGTTTCCTTCCATTGACTATGCCTGGAGAATGCCCAGTACCCACAAGGAAATAGGAAATAAATGTTGGGATGCAATCGTATGTTTCTTTAGACTCCCCAAGTTAGGAAACTAATTGAGCTGACCCAATCTTAGTTCTGCAAATCAAATACTTGGACAAGTTTAATTGAACTCATCATTATGGGATATTTCCTTTCAAGATGATGGCTAGGCTTTAGCCTGAGATTTTCTTCTATTATAATTAGCAATACCAAGACAATGTCAGGCGCAGTGGTTAGAGATCTGACCTCAAAATGAGGAAGACATGGTTTAATTCCTGCCTCTGACATTTATTGGTTATATGATCCTGGACAAGTCATTTAACCTCCTAGAGATCAGAGACGGGGCTTCAGACTCAAAGTTGAAAAGCACAGGTCCACATTGCAAGAACTAGCTCCTTCCTGGGATCTCCTTTCAGAATCAGGAATCCCTGAGTTAAAATTTTGTCTCCTAGGTTTACTGACTATGTGATCTTAGGAAGTCACTTGACCTCTTTTATTTCCTCATTTATAAAATAGGAATGAGTAATTAATTACAGCCTGCCTCACTGATTGTTATGAAAATAAGTGAAAATAAACAACAGTAAAATGCTTTGCAAAACTTAAAGTGGTATTATTATTACTTTTATTTCTGTAACACTGATGAAATCACAGGTTCAATTTAAAGTGCACATACACTGTATACACTATGGTGGGTCAATCAAAAATGCCTGTGACTTTTCTCCAAATTTTCCATTTTCTTTTAAGTTTCTCTTTCTTAATTCAAATGCAGTTTAGTTTTCTCTTCTTGAGGTTTCTGTGATTATGGATACCTAGATCACAGAATCAGCATCTGTCATTCTGCGACAGATCGATTTTCTTTCTACACTAGCATAAAAAATTCCCATTTTCTATTTTCTATATAGATTCTGAAATGGAGATGTGCAGGTAATAAATTATTTGTGTTTGCTGGCTATCAACAGAGAATTCATGCTACACACTGATTAAGCATGTGCCACCTACCCAAAATATAAACTGATGGTATACTTGTTTACTCTTTCAAATATAGGTTTCATCATACTATGCCATTAAGTTACCCTAGAGGGGAAAGCAACACAAACAGTAATAGAAGAAAATTCAAAAGTTTTGGATTGGTATAAGGGTATGTATATATATATATGTATATATATATATATATATATATATGTGTGTGTGTGTGTGTGTGTGTGTGTGTGATGGAAACTTAGGGCATCTGGGTAAAGCCTACAGATCTCTTCCTAACATAACATTTCATAAGTAAATAGTAAATGTATAGTATAAAATGTAAAATACATATAATTGCAAAGAAAACATAGAAATATAGCTGTATATGAAATTCATCTAATAGATTTATATGTATATATACATATATGTGTGTGTTTATATTTATTTCAAGTATAGAGGCAACTATATAAAATTAGTACTAAGTTTATAGATTCTGGGTTAAAAACCTTTGGAGTAAATACAAATCATTAATCTTCTCAAGTATCGAAATGAACCTAAAATGAAACATGCATTGCATATCTTGCATAGGATTATGAATTCTACTGAACTAAAATCTAGTTTAGTAGGATAGGAAGATACAATGGAAAATATTTTCATTTTCTTTTCTCTACCTGAAACCTATACAACTTCATAGTAAGTTGTGTAGTAAGAAAATCAGAGGCAAATGAATTAGTACCCTTCATAAGTACCTTTCAGTGTTGTAGAAAGGGCACTGCCTCATGCACACCAAAAATTCCTTTCTAAGATTGTCTTCACCAACTATGTTGAAAAGTCCCTATGACTGGGACTGTAGACATGCTCACAAGCTTCCAACTCAGAGGTTTTCAACCTTTTATCAACATGAAGTTAGATAAGTTAAAAAAAATAGTTCATTATGTTCATTGAACTCTAACTTCATTTTTTTCAGTATTTTAAGTTTCAGTATTTGAAAACCATTGTTCTGAGAAAGTATTCATAGATGTCATGATAAAGATATCTATAATACCCAAAAGGTTAAGTACTCTAACTGCATTTGCATGTATATATGTTCTAAAACTGCTCTGAGATTAAGGGCCTTTCTCATCATCTTCTGCCACCATCTTGGATGAGGGGAATTAAGGATGGGATGAGGAGGGGAAAGATATTTGGAGGTGAACTTCACTCCCTGTTTTCTTAGCCATGTTTATCTGTGTTCTCAAATTCCATATCATTCCTTGGGAATGTTAAAGTTAGCAACTGACAATATTCTATGGGAAGGAAAAGGAAGAGAATGGAATTTATTAGGCATCTGCTATAAGCCAGTCATTGTGCCAAGCACTTAATATATATTATCTCATTTCATACAAACAACATCCTTCTGAAGTAGGTACTTTCATGGTCCATTTTTTATTTGAGGAAACTGAGGTAGACAGAATGTCCAGGACTATCTAGTTGCTAAGTATCTCATGCTGTTCTTTAACTCAAATAATTCTGACTCCAAATCCAGTGCTGTATCCTCTTTGCCATCTATGGTACCTTTCTCCATGAAGAAGAGAAGAGTAGAAGAACCCAACATCCTCACTCTTCTGGGTTGGGAAAATGATTTATCTGAAGCATAAACTCCTTTAGATGCAGAGATGTGGTACTCGATGAAGCATGTGACAGATTGAAGAAATGGCTTTCTGACTATATATGGAATCATCTCTCTTTGATTCTTAAATGATTATGGGTAAAACTTTTAATAAGAGATTGCTTTTATGAAAAGGGTTAAGTCAAGATGGATCTTAGTAGTAACGTTGATGATTGGGAGAGTATGACTTGGTTTGAACATAGGTAACCAAAGGAAAGTCTAAGGTTTTTTTGTTTTGTTTTGTTTTTTTCATCCAAGGGACTAGTGAGATAAGTATTTGTATGTTAATTTATTGTCTTTATGTATTAAGAAAATTCCAAGATCTAGATATCTAAGTCTAGTCTTTCTCCTGATTTCAAGTTTCTATCACCAAATTATCTGTTGGATTTTGTGATAGGTTGAATGTCTATTAGGTTTAAAATAGTTTTTTTTTTTCCCTCCTCCCCTTAAAAAGACTAGAAAGCTTGAAGTGTATAATAGTGGAGAAATGCTCAAACTTACCTCTTGATGAAACTTCCTAGTAGTCTCTGGCAAAATGATGTGACTTCCTGGTCATATAAGGGGATAAAATCACCCTCTCAAGAGAAGTCATAGTCCTTCAATGATGGCCCAGATTTCTCATGAAAACAGGATTCACAATAGGTTGACCAGATTTGTTTTTATGTAGAGGCCATATCTATGAAAGTTAAATGGTGAAGTATTCCTTTTGAATATCCCTTCTATGACAATAACCAAGAAAATTTCCTTTTGTAAACTTGTGAAGAATCATGAGTGTCCCATTTCATCCCAACATTGAACTTGAATTAACAGTCTTCACTGTCTGGGTTAGGACCACACCTAACGGACATCTCAAATGGAAGCTCTTGAGTCTTTTCAAACAGAAACTGCCAAAACAGAACTTGCTATTTTTCCCATCTCCATCCCACCCTTCTTATGGGTGTTGCTCTGCTATTAAAGAAATTACTATTCTCTAAATCACCCAGGACAAATTTAATCTGAACACTTCGCTCTTCCCAATTCTGTATTTTTTTCTCTACATTGTTTTTCAAATATGCCCCCTTCTGTCTATTTGCAGATAGTCTGTTAGTTTAGTCCCTTATCACTTCTCCCATGGATTTTTGCAATAGCCTTCTTCCTCTCCTTTGTTCTTCTACTCTTCTCTTCTTCATGGAGAAAGGTACCATAGATGGCAAAGTGGATACAGCACTGGATACAGCACAATCTCTTGGCTCTGCTTTGACACTTTCATTTGTTTCAGTTGAAATGTGGAGAGTCTGCAGCTTCATTCCATTTTCTTTTCTTTTTCTAGCTCCTAGAAATTGATTGAGAATTTTAGAATAATTTTCATCATATTTCATCATATTATTTTCCTTTTTTTCATCATTGCTCTGGATTGGGAAGTTTAGTCATACACTGTTGGACCAATTAAAGGTATTGATTTTTTAGCAATTACTCATTTATCATTCCTAGTATTAATGACATTTTTATTTTTCTTATGGAAGATATTTTTGATAGATATGCATTTACATTTTTCAGTTAATTGTTCATCTAATTCATGCAATAGGTGGTTCAATTTTTGCTACATAGATATATTTATTACTGAGCTAAAAATTCCTCTATTGGTAATATACTCATAGTTCCCATTCTCCTCTTTTAATCAATAACATAGTTATTTTATTTCTTTAAACTCTGCAAGAATTTTAGAAATAAGGCTTAAAATTTCTCCAAGAATCATTATATATATATATATATATATATGTATATGTATATATATATATATATATATACTATATTTATTATTGGAAAAAGTCTTAGTAGACATCTCATTCAAGTTTCTCTTTTTTGTTGTTGAAGAAACTGAAGGCCAAGGTATGATTGGAAATAACAAAGAGTCAGGTTTTGAAGCCAAATATCCTCTGCTTCCCCATCTGGTAACTCTTTCCACTGAATTACATTTAATCATGGAATTTCAGTAGACTCCACTGATTATATAATGAGAGAAAAATCTACCTAGTCTTCCTTATCTTTTTCCTTCAATATTAAAATCACAAAGTAAAATCTACATACTTCACAAAACATTAATTTCTCTTAAAATTATATATTTCAGTTCACCATAATGCTTTTGGTACCAAAGCACTTGTCTCAGCCATTCCTCATGTTTGTTTACTTCTTCGTTTGGTGATTATCCAAAGGCTGTTGCTGCAATAAGATTTTAAAATGGCACTCTTTCTTCTTTTCCATACCTTTTCAAATACATATGCAATCTTTTTCTAAAAGGTCATTCTAAATGCACCATATTGACAATTTATAGTGCATCTGAATGAACCTCATTTTAAAATGCACCATTTTCTTCTCTGAATTGCTGTCTTATTCAAAGTTCCATATTTATTCATGGCTACTTTGGAAAATTGCTGAATTTTAGTGATTAACATTTTCAGATGAAAGATTGCATCATGTACTTACTAAAGTATATTCATTGCACTGTGCAAATGCATTGTAGTAAGAAAATTATTTGTTTATGGATTGTGTACTCCCTGGATTGTTTTATACTTTGAACAAATCATGAAATGATTTTTTAACAAGCAGTTTCACTGCCTGTCATATATAGTACAAGCAGTTTAAACAAGCAGTTTAAAAATCTATTAATAAATTCATCCACCTTTTTCTAAGTAAGTGGTTGATCCATATTGTCAAAAAGTAACCTAAGGGAAGAAAATTACAACTTGTTCGATAGCAGATGTCAGAATTAAGTAGTTTTGTACATAGATAATTGACCACAGTTTGAGTAAATTTCAATTTTTATAACAGGAATTTTTTCCCTTGCTGCCTTATGAAGAGGGCACATTCATGTCACCTTATTGAATTACCTGCCTATGCCATTGCCACCTTTGAAATTGTCTATCCCTGATACATATTCTCTTAGATAAAATCCTCAGGGAATCCATTTAAATGCATGTTATATTGTAGCCAATAGACACTGTTCGTTCGTTTTCCAGAGTGTGTGGTCAGATCAACTCTTTTTCATTATATATTACTGTCTGGGAGACTCTACATTTGGTAATCACTATAATATCATGTGCAAACAGGAATATCTAGATGATTTCCACCATCCAAAGGAAATTCCTAATAGCCAAATTTCAAGACATTTTTATTTTCAGTTTTCATCCTTCTGAATCTTTGCAGCATTTGACATTTTTGATCACTTTATCCTCCTGGGGCTCCATCCTCTTCAGAATTCTGTTTCCATGTTTTCTTCTACATGTCCTCACTTCCTTTTGCTGTCTCTATGTCACTCCCACACTAGATTCAAACCAAACTTCATTCTCTGAAGTTACCAAATCTGATGGCTTTTTAAATTCCTCTCCTTACTTCTTTAAAGCCTTTGATACTGCAGATCAACCAGTTTTCCTTAATACTCCCTTTTCTACATTTTCATAAGACTCCTCTCTTCTTATTCCCCTTTTATATATCAAATTCCTGCTTCTCTGCCTCCTTTGCTGGATCATTATCTATGTCATACTCATGAATTGTGGGGATCTCCAATGACTTTGGGGCGCTCTTCTCCCATAATACTATTCACTTGCTTATTTCATCAGCTCCAATGGTCTCAATTATCATCTCTTTACAGATGACTCTAATATCTACTTTTACAGCTCTGACTTCTCTCTCAACATCCAATATTGCTTCTTCAATTATCTTTTATATATGTCAAACTCAGTATGTAGAGGCATCTTAAACAATGTTTCCAAAACTGAACTCATCTTTCTTCCAAAGACTCACTTTTGATAACTTCCTTATTATTGTTCAGGGTGACACCACTCATCTCAGTCACCCAGACTCACAATATCAGAGTCATAATCAATTCCTCACTCTTATGTCTTATCAGGACCAATATTCAAGTCCACTGATTTTTCTTCTGTTAATCATTCTCTCCTCTGATATTACTATCACCCTGATGCAAATTTTTAGTTCACATATATGCTACTACAGTAACTTTCTGGAGGGACTCCTTGTCTTAATTTTTTCCTATTGTAATCCTTCCTCAGCTATAAATTTCCTAAAGTATGTGTCTGACCATGTCACTTCTCCCCAGTAAATATCCCTGGCTCCCTGTTACCTCCAAGGTAAAATATAAAATTCCCTATTTCATTTTTTAAGTCCTTTATAACCTGTTCCAATCTTAGATTTTCAATCTTCTTATGACTTACTCTTCTCTCAAAACTCTGCAATCTAGAGAAATTAAATTGTATTTCCTAATTCCTAGTATTCTCATTGGCGATTTGCAATACCTGACACTTAAAGTCTCAGTTTAATTCTCATCTTTCACAAGAAGCGTTTCCCAGTTCTATTTAATATTAGTGTTTTCCCTATGAGACTATTCCCATTTTATCCTGGTGGTATCTTGATTGGACATATAATTTTTTTTTTTTGGTATATTGTCTCATATTAGATGAAAAAAGAAAAAAAGCATATCCATCAAAATGGAGTATAATCCTATGGGGGAGAAATTGATATTTACTGAAATAGAGGATTTCCAAGCATTCCTGATGAAAAAAACAAAGCTGAATAGAAAATGCCACATTCAAACAAAAGACTCAAGAAAAAGCATAAAAAGGTAAAGATGAAAGAGAAGTCATAAAAGTCTCAATAATATCAAACTATTTACATTCCTTTATGGGAAGATGATACCTATAACTTCTCAGAATATTGTCATTACTCGAACAGTTAAAAGGGGCTTACAAAGGTAGAGGGCACTAATATTGAAATTATCTAAAAATAGAGGAGTTATTAAGCAAGGGAGTAAAAAGAAGTAGAAGGACAATTTTCTCAGATAAAGGAGGTACACAAGGACAATTTTTTTTACAGTGGAGAGGGAAAATGAGGAGCAATGTCTGAACACCTTACTTTCATTGAGTTTGGTTCAAAGAGGGAGGGAATACACACACACATATGTACTATAAGTTCATATATGTGTACACAAAATAAACACTGTGTGGAAATGTATATATACAAACATCAAAAATATATGCACACATACATACATTATATATATGTATACATATATATATATGTATGTAAAGTATAGCAGAAACTAAGGGAAAGACTAAAAACAGAAAACCACTGATCTTTAAGCAATCTAAACAACCCAGAAAACCTAAGCTATCACGAGAGGCTGAGCAGTAAAGAAAGAGAAGCATGAAAGGATCCCTGAGGAATCAATCTCCCCAAGAGTAAGTTGCTCTCCCAAAGGAAGACAACCCATTAAGGCATAAGTAACAAAGAAGGTATGGGATTCCTGAGAAGTTTTGTGATCATACTCCCCCCATCTGGACTGCTCTCCTAAAGGAAGATGAGCAGTCTACAGTCCAAGTGAGGAGTGAGTGAGCTTTTAAAGGGGTAGGAAGATGAGATGTAATTTAGGTATATGTTGATTGGGGCAATAACTCAGAGAGTAGAGATGAATTAATTAGAGAGTGTAGATGAGGGTTGGTAGATCCAAGACTTAATGTTTTTTAGGTTAAGGGAAGGATCCATTGTTTTGCCAGAGAGTGCAAAGTTACTTAATAAAAGTTCATCTATATTAATTGAAGTAAATTTCAATTAACTAAAAGTTGATGTTAAATATATGGTCAGTGCAAAGGGATTAGATTAATTATAAAACATATTTTTGGTCCAATATTCCCCTACTTTATTCTCTACAATTTAGAACCTCAGAAAAAGAGGAAACACCAAACATTTTTTTAAAGCAAATTTCTTTGATAAATGCCTCATTTCTCAAATATGCTGATTATAGACCTGAGTCAATTTTATAAAAATAAGAGCATTTCCTCAATTGGTAAATGATTTAAGGATATGAACAGGTACTTTTCAGGAGAAACCAAAGCTATATATAATTCTCTGTAATACAGTGCTCTAAATCACTATTGATTAGAGAAAGGTAAATTAAAACAACTCTGAGGTACCACTTCATGCCTATCAGAAAATGAAAAAGACTGGAGGGGATGAGGGAAAAATAGGTACACTAAGGAAATGCTGGTGGAGTAGTGAAGTGGTTCGACCATTCTGAAGAACAATTTGGAACCATGGCCACAAGTTTATAGAACTGTATAGCCTTTAATCCCAAAAACTGTACCTCAAAGAGATTAAAGAAAAAGAAAAAGGACATATCTATCTATCTCTATCTCTATCTCTATCTCTATCTCTATCTCTATCTCTATCTCTATCTCTATCTCTATCTCTATCTCTATCTCTATCTCTATCAATATCTCTATCTCTATCTCTATCAATATCTCTATCTCTGTCTCTATCTCTGTCCCTATCTCTATCTCTCTCTATCTCTATCTCTATCTCTATCTCTATCTCTATCTCTATTTCTATCATCTCTATATATATGAACTTACGTAATTATTTAGTTGTTTCAATTGTGTCTGACTCCCCTTGACCCAATTTTGGGTTTTCTTGGCAAAGATACTAGAATAGTTTGCCATTTTCTTATCCAGCTCATTTTATAAATGAATAACTCAGACAACAATGGTTAATTGATTTGCCCAGGGTTACCCAGCTAGTAAGTATCTGAGGTCAGATTGGAACTCATGAAGATGAATCTTCCTGATTTCAGTCTAGCACTCTATCCATTGTGCCTCCTACTGCCCATACAAAAATATTTATGGCAGTACTTGTGGTGGCAAAGAATTGTAAAGTGAGGGTAGCTCTTCAATTCGGGAATTGCTGAACAAGTTGTGGAATATAAGATTGTGAAGAAGCATTAATGTTCTGGAAGTGACAAGGGAAGTAGTTTCAGAAAATGACAAGGGAAGTAGCTTCAGAAAAGAAAAAGAAATATATGTCAAGACCTACATGAGCTGATGCAAAATGAAGTGAGAAGAACAAGAAGATCTTTGGAAACAACAGGAATGTTCTTATGATCACTATGAAAGTCTTGGTTACTATGATCAAAACAGTGATTTGAGACATTTCCGAAGGATTCATGATGAAAAAGTGCTGTCTCCAGAGAGAATAAAACAAAATAAAACTCATGAACTCTGAATGTAAATTGAAGTAAAATGTTCTCATGATTTCTTTTGAAATATGACTAATATGGAAATATATTTTGAATGGTTTAACATGCATAATTGCAATCCTATTGCTTAGCTTTGGGGGGGTGGTAAGGGAGGGAAAGAATTTGGAACTCAAAATTTAAAAAGAAAAGAGTGTTTGAAATAAACGTCAAATGTTAAAAAAGTAGAAGAAAAAAAGTCTCTTTTATATTTTAACCTAACCAAAAGTGTACTTGTAGTATCCTTTTTTCAGTTTCTGTGAACTTTTAGATGTCACATACAATATTTCTTGAATGTAACTAACTGTCTTGGGCTGTATGGTTTGAACTCATCAAAGTCAAGTTTTGTGGTTTATTACTGTATGACTACCAATCTTGGTATTCAACTCTTAGACATTTTTGTTTTATCATTTCCAGTCCTCAAATCATTTTCCTCATCTGAAAAAATAGAAACAAAACAAATTAGTGAAGTTTTACCTTTTCAATGGCATCTCAGGTGTTTTTCTCCTTTTTCCTCCCCAACCCCACTCACCTTCTTTTTTGTAGGGGGGGGGGGCACTAGTGCTACAGAAAATAGCAAGAAGCTTTCTTCTCAAATGTCAGCTCATTTTAAGATTTATCATTTCTAATTAAGCATCATGTATTGTGTCCCAATTTGTATTCACCCCAGCTGTCCTTCTTGTTATCTTTCATGCATGGCTTTGTTTTAACAATGATTTAGATTTTTTTCATACTAAAATCATTTCCTGTCATTCTCCCTGATAACAAAGAAAAACTTTAAGCAAAACTGACCAGTAATTCAACATAATACATATTTAACCTCCCACTTTTCTTTCAAGAGGAAAGAATTGTTTTTTTTTTCATGTTTTTCCAGGACTAATATAGATTATTATTCTGGTTTTGCTATCTTCTTTCTAAATAAGTGCATATAATTATCCTGTTTTCTGAATTTTTTCATATTTAGAAATATGAAAAATTCAGAAAACAGGATAATTTTCATTTGAATAAGTAAAGCAAGACTCTAATATTATTTTTAATTTTTTTTTAGGGTTTTTTTTTTTTTTTTTTGCAAGGCATATGGGGTTAAGTGGCTTTCCCAAGGCCACACAGCTAGGTAATTATTAAGTGTCTGAGACTGGATTTGAACCCAGGTACTCCTGACTCCAGGGCTGGTGCTTTATCCACTACACCACCTAGATGCCTCTTTATTTTTAATTTTTTAACTTTAATTTTTCTCCCTTTTGAATGTGATAGGTATGAGATTAACCTTACAATGATTTTAACTTTTATTTCTCTTTTTCCTAGTGGCCATTTTTTTCCTTTGAAAACTCCTTGCATATGTGTCTTAACCAATATCTTTTTTGAAAAATTCTCTTTATTTCTGTTGATTCACTGTATTTTTTATCAACATTTTTTTGAGACATTTGATTAAAGATCATGTTTAAGTTGTTTCCTTGGGCTAAAAACAATACTTTCCATGCAAATGCCTTTAAATTTCATAAAATCAATTGCCTTCCACTTTTGATATTTCTTCTTTTTCTTGCTTGGTCATAAATTCTGTTCCTAGGAATACTCTGAAAAGATTTTCTTTCCATTTTCCTTTATTTTTTTAATATTATTTTTATTTTAGGACAACTAGGTGAAACATAGAGTGCTAGACCTGGAGTCAGAAGGACTTGATTTCAAATATGACCTCAGACACTTATAGGCTGTATGACCCTGGATAAATCACTTAATCCAATTTGCCTCAATTTCCTCATCTGTAAAATGAGCTGAAGAAAAAAAATGACAACCTGTTCCAGTAATTTCATCATGGGATCATAAAGAGCAGACATATCTATGCACTGACAACAACCACCAGAAATATTTATTTTTATGTTGTATATGCAATTTCTTATCAGGTGTGCTGTAAAAACTATTCTTGACTTTACTGCTTTTCTTAATCTTGTTAATCTTATCTATTTTAGTCAACTTTTCTATTTTTTAGTCAGTACTAAATTATGTTGATGTTTATTACTTTATAATATAGTCTGAGATCTAATGGCATGATAGCACAATACCAATATTTGAAAATTATTTCCCTTGAGATTCAAGACCATTTGAGCTTTCCAATGAAAATTCTTATTAACTTGTTAGTTCAAGTGTTGCTTTTGGTACTTTGCTAGTTTTTAGGTCGTTATTGAATATAAATTATTTTAAAATATTATCGATATTTTGATAACATTTTGATAATAATGTGGACAACAAATATCTTCCCAATTATTTGTTTTCCTTTATTTTATTGAATTTTTAAAAAATTATATTTATGTCATAATTGTGTCTTGTCAGTTTACTTCCAAATCTTTAATGCATTTTATGGTTATATTGTAGAAATTTATTATCATTTCCCCTTTTTAAAATGTGTATGATACAAAATGCTGATGTTTCAATTCACTTTACTTAAATTCTTAATTGGTTTAACTAGCTCTTTTCTCTTGATTCTTATGGTTATGAATAATACAAGAAATTTCCCCTCCTCGTTTTCTCCCTTTTCTCTTAATGTTATATCCAATATTTCCAATACTATGCTAAATAATAATCTGGAAATGTGGCATTCTTGCTTTCTATTTATACTGATGGGAAATTTCCATTGTTTTTCATTGAAAATAAGTCTAGATGTTGGTTTTATTTCCATATGTTTGATTTAATTAAAGAAATACTCTTCTGCACATTTTCATTTTATCATTTTTGAATGTAAATGATTCCTAAATTTTGTTTTCTTCAATGTTTAATGAGATAATTATAGTTTATTTATTTTCTATGATTAATTTTATTAAATGCTTTCCCATTACTGATTTGCCTTTTTTATCCTCAGTATAAATTTCAATCTTAATGAATTTTTGACATATTCTTGTACTCTTTTTTAAAATTAACTATGTATTTAAATATTGTTGGTTCTAACATATTATATCCCTCTCCCCCATTTAAATCAGCACTTAGCTTCTGGAGTTATCTGTATTTTTAAAAAAATTCATTCTTACCTTTTTCCAATACTTTTCTCCTTTTCTCCTATACTCTCATACTTCCCCATTTAATCTCTCTCTCTCTCTCTCTCTCTCTCTCTCTCTCTCTCTCTCTCTCTCTCTCTCTCTCTCTCTCCCTTTCTTCCTGCTTCTTTCTGTCTCTGTTTGCTTCTTTGTCTGTGCTCTGTCTCCTCCCTTGTTCTTTTTTTTAATTTACTTTTTTGTTTGTCCAGGTAAGGATGCCCACTCCATTTACCTTCTTAGTTCTACATATTTAGTTAATTGCTTCATTATTTGTTTTCTTTTTTTTTACTTTTTGCAAGGCAATGGAGTTAAGTGACTTGCCCAAGAGCATACAGCTAGGTAATTATTAAGTGTCTGAAGTAGGATTTGAACTCAGGCCTCCTGACTCCAGTGCTGGTGCTCTATCCACTGTGCCACCTAGCTGTCCCCTGCTTCATTATTTTTGTTTTTTTTAGAAGCTAATTGCTTCATTATTTGTTTTCTTTTTTTTTTTTTAAAGATTTTTTAAGGCAGTGGGGTTAAGTGGCTTGCCCAAGGCCACACGACTAAGTAATTATTAAGTGTCTGAGAGCGGATTTGAATCCACGTCTTCCTGACTCCAAGGCTGGTGCTCTATCCACTTCACCACCTAGCTGTCCCCAATGAGATCTTTAATGAGGATTCTTTCCCTCCCCCCCCCCCCGCCCCATACTTTCCCAATATTTAATTTTTAATCTTTTTACTGACAGAACCATTAACCAAAATATCAATTCATAATGAAGGCAGTGTGCTGTAGTGGAAAAATATATATTCATCCCTGGTTATGTCCTTTGCCTGTTTGTTTCCAGAAACCTTCATTCTTCTCATTTTGGCATTTAAGGTCAGTACTTCATTTCTCTGCACATGTTCCATTCTCTGCTCTGGAAATCTAGGCTTTCCTTTGTCTAGGGCAGCATGTGATTGCAAGAAGTCTGAAATCTTCTTGGAGAGTCGACAGTGATCACATCCTTTAATGGAACCCATTGTGGGATCCTCCTTTAACCCATCATGACCAGGCTTTCAGGTCATTCTGCCATGCAAATAACATCTGACTCTTGCTCTCCTCATTTTTCCTTCCTTTTCTATAGCCCTGAAATTCCCCTAAGCAGTTCAAAGAATTAAAAAAAAACAACTTAGTTCCTCTTCCTTTCTTGAACCCAAATCGATCTTGTGTTTCTATATTGCTCCTGCCCCTTCTTTTTTATTTTTTCTCTCTGTCTAAAAGATGTACTTCTATGCTTTCTTCCCTTTCCAAAATGTCAGTTCATTAATGGGAAAACAGGGAGTCTAGTCCAGGAAATATTCATTGTCTTATCCCCTTTTACCCTGCTTATTATTTTGAGTCCCTTTGGGGTTTGTCCATAGTGAGATTTGTCCATAGTGCATTCTTTTCTCATAATAAATGGAAAAATAAAAAAATAGTAAAATTAAATTAAAATAAAACTTATGAAAACTAGGAAAGAAAGCCAATTTCTACAATGATTGTGAGTTTAAAACAAGAAAAGTGAAATTATATGATTTTTTAAGGGAATGAAAGGAAAAACTGAAAGCAGCAAAAATGTGAAATCTAAAACAAGCAAATGATTTTTCTGAGTTTTTATGGAGTGAAACAGCATTTATTAAGCAATTAATATATGTGCAACAAATGAAATGCAGTACTTACCATACAATTATGAAATCCATGACAGACAGTTTTCAAGTAGCATTCAAATTACGGGGCAACAAATATAGAAGATTTTAGCTGCAGGTCAAATATAAAAATCCTTAGAGTATAGTTACAAAGCATAGGGTAATGCATGTCTTAAGTGTCATTTCCACTGAAAATTATATCTGTGTCTGATGTTTAACATTTGAAAGTGCTGAGTATTTTTCTAGCAAAGACTTTTATTTCCAGGTGCTTACTAAAGAAACCACGGAACTACTTTCTAGGTTGCACCTCCACAAGAATTGCCACCTTGGATGGCAGTGAAGGGAGCTATCCTGGAAACAGTCTCAGAGGAACCACCGAGCATATCTGGTCACTGGACCTGGATGACTCCAGAGGAGACAGAAAGGCTGATGATTTAGTATAACTCAAATCCAATTCACATGAATGTTGTGGTATCACCTTCCTGATGTCATGGTTTTCTTAGAGAATGAAGAACAAACATCAACACCAGAAATATTGCAGGATACTCTTGTTCCTGACAACCTGTTGTCAGTTGGCCAAATGAACAATAAGAACATCTTACATATTTGAGACACAGAGTACACTGAAAAACTGACATCCAGATGTATCTTATGCAGAATTTTTTCAATTATCTAGAATGAAAAGTCACATTGAGATGTCCAAGTTTGAATAAGAGAGTAAGTAAAAAAATTCATGGTCCTCCAGAGCATTCTTCTGGATATTTGTAATCTACTGCATATGGATCAGATTTCCCAATCTCTGTCTTTAATTCACTCAATAGGCCGATCCTCATTTCTTTTGATGCTGACTAGGCCTTCATCAAATCATACATTTTCATCTGAGGGCAAAGAATATTGCTCTGTCAAGAGGGTGGTTCTCTCTCTTGAAGGAAAAAAAAGGCTACTATTGGAAAATTCTTCTTGAAACTATCAGTTAGTTCCAGCCCTGATTATACCTTTAGGGACTTAAGCAGCAGGTAGTACAAATATTACATTTGCATTGGAAATACAATATTCAAGAGATATATCACTGACTTTTTAATCCTCCCAAGAATGGTCTATTCTAGAATTTTGCAAGTCAGTATTCACCTGCTGCCAACACCCACTCTAAATTGGTAACAGACATAATAGTTAAAGATTGCTTTCACCTGGTATAAGTATGTCTAATGTTTACTAGAAGCATTACAGTAAGAAATATGACATTTCACTCTTGATTTTCTGATGATTGAATGAGACATTGAGAATATTTTATATTAGTAACACAAATGAGGTCCTAACTGTGAAGAGAGTAATGAAACCAGACTTCTTTTCAACCTTTCAATCTTTATATATATATACCACTCTCATGATCTTCCATCATTTAACACTGCAATAACATTCCACTTATACATTTAACTCAGGGCTTATGAAAGCATCCTGGATCTTGTCTTCTGAGGTCACTTACTATTGTAATGTCTGCAAGAATCTTAAAGATCCTGAGCTATCTATTTTTGTATGTAAATGCAGGCCTACAGACATATATATGTGTGTGTGTGTGTGTGTGTGTGTGTGTGTGTGTGTGTGTGTGTATTTATATAGCTTTATCTATATATTCTCTCTCTCTCTCTCTCTCTCTCTCTCTCTCTCTCTCTCTCTCTCTCTCATCTATCTTTATCTTCTAGGGAGCCAAGTAGATGGAGTATGGGTTCCTGTAGTCAGGAAGATTCATTCTTCTAAGTTCAAATCTGTCCTCAGACATTTACTATCTGGGTGACCCTGGGCAAGTCATTTAACCCAATTTGCCCCAGTTTTCTTTATTTATAAAATGAACTAGAAAAGGAAATGAGTACCAAGAAAACCCTAATAGGGTCAGAAAGATTCAGATACAATTGAAATAAAAACCTAAATAACAACCAATATTTACATCTATATGCATATTATATATATACATACATATATGTATGTATATATATATATATATATAAACTTTGTGTGTATCTCTGTGTTGCAGATAGAAAAGGAGACAGTTAAGAGAAAACTTTAGCACCATATCAAATTAGATAGAGAACTAGATTTGGGATTGGTTACCCATAAATTCAAATCCTTATCTATGACATTTAATATCTATGAAAACACAAGTCACCCAATTTCAGTGACACAGGCAACTTTCTAAAATTTATCATCCAAATTTTAGATGAAGTTTCTTTTCTCTTTTCAGATGAACTTTTAAAAGGCTCATGAACTCAGAGAAAACTGCATATGAGAATTCCTTAACCAATTCAAATATGTCAATAGAATATGTATATTTTCCAGCAAAAAATAAGAAAAATATTTTCAATAACTTTTTTATATGGAAAGTTTGCAAGTTTATCTCTGGGTAAATTACTGTATACAGTAAAAATACATTTATGCAGATTGAACATAAAAGCAATTTCTCTTTAGATATAATAAAGTCTGCAACTTATCCTTAGGCTGAATTCTTACTTAAAGACATTTTAAAATGCTATGGAAAATTAATATACTTTAGAAAAAAGAAGTCATACTCCATAACTCATTTGGTTTTAAGGGAACACAGAGCTAAAGTTCTTTTTCTATTTCAAGAATTGGCAAATCAAGGCCTCTCTCCCAGTTCTACCCTTCCACTTTTCACAAGTTTTACTGTTAAAAACTAAACTTGAGAAGAAAAAGAAAGAAAAATACAAAGTGTTTCAAAATGCTTTTTTAAACAGTCTTGAAAATCTCCAAGACAAGAGCTTAAAAGTTTAATTAGGTCATCTCATGTCATGGGCTGTCGGGTTATGCTTAACAAGAGCAAAACTGATAATACAACAAAGGTAAAACCAAGTAGGTGTATATTATGCAACAATGATTCAGCAGAGCTCCAAAAAGCTTGTTGGAAATAGCCATTAGAAGAATAATCTTAAGAAAAGATTTTTTCTTTTTGGGGTCTTGCCCTATATATTATCTCTATAGGACTCTTATTGATTAGTAAACCAGTTTTTATTTTGAATTCTAAAGGTCTTTTATCCTCAATATATTCCATTTCTCACCAGATCAAAACTGGTGCTAGATCTTTACCTCCTCTAAAGAAGTCATGGCTTTGACTCAGTTAACTGTACATGAAAAGAAGTGCCACAAGTATTTATTATAACACCTCATTACCCATGAAATCCATTTTCTGACAATTTAATTGCTTGGTCAGCTCTAACCTACCTCCCATCACCAAGCTAACATTCATGACTAGCATTATATTTTTATTTTTTTAATTGTATTTAAGGCAATGGAGATAAGTGACTTACCCAAGGTCACACAGCTAGGTAATTGTTGAGTTTCTGAGGCTGGGTTTATTATATTTTTATTGTCAATGTCTCCAAATGTGACAAAACTCAAGCCATTGAATCTGAGTCTGATGCTATCTTGTCATGAGTGTCAGATGCTCTTGTCACATTTAATTTGGATCAATGTATTCCATGGAAACAATGGAAAGACTGGCAAATTGCCTTCTGTGGGGGGGGGGAGGAAGAAAGATTGGGGGGAAAACTAAAACTCAAAATAAATAAAATCTTTAAAAGGAAAAAAAGAGTGTTAGATGGCATACAAAGAGTAAAATGTGCAGGTAGAAAAGACCAAACTTCATTAAAAAATAAAATAGATACTTTGTTGATCTGTATTTTTGGATGAAAACTTGGTATCATAACATTAAAAAAAGATGGTGTAAATGTTATGTTCAACTGACAATGACAAAATTAATTTAGCTAAACTATTAATTGTATAAAGAAACTAACAAATATGATTGGAAATATACTTTGGAAATCAGATAGTAAGTTAAGAGTTCAGGATAAATGACAAGTTTTCAGAGATTGGCTCATATCTTGTAAGCACTAGTAAGCCATTGGATGTCTTAGAGTTGGATATGTAAAGTACATGATGAACAGCATGTTTTAGCAAGATTAATTAGGTTATACTATATTATAATGTATAAAGTATATGGTTTACAAATTGAAAAGGAAAATTTCAGATAGAGGGCTATGACACTATTTGAATCATGCTTTAAATAATTTCTGGATTGTCACCAAATTTCAATGATGTTCACCTGGTAATGTTTTTTGTGAAGCATAAAAAAGAGAGATTTATGATTTGCAAAGGTATTTCCCACTGCCATGGAGGGGTTTTAGCAGAAATTTCAAATAAAAGAGTAATTCTCTTTAGATGCTGAAATATTGCAGATGCTTCTATTGGTAAGATAATATTGATGGGGCAACATCATTCTTGAGATCATCAGAGTCTTTTAGATAAGTCTGCTCTAGTTACGCATTCAATAAAATCTAAATGGATGAAGGATTCCTTTTGCCCATTCTGTGGCATGGAATTGGATGAAAAACACTTGGCTGTATACTCAAAATTTTATACTTCAGTTTAAATTTATTATTATCTAATTTAAATAATTAAATAAAGTTAATTATTATTAATATAATATTAATATTAATAATGAATTAATACTACTAATAATAAATGTTTCAAGCTTCAGGTCTTTCACTCTGTTGCTCTATTCTTTGTACCACCAACGGTTCCCATTTAAGTGTTTTTTAATGATCCTGAGTTTATCCCTAATGCTTACAGATTAATTGAAAGATTGCCTATTCTCTGTAGAAATAAAGTTGAAAATTATTGAACAGGAAATGGAGAAGTGTACCTTAAGTATGAGCAGAATGCAAAGCATTATGTATAGGGAGATGGATAGAAGTAATCTAAATGACTTTATGGAATAAATAAATGACCAAAAAACCCCAAGAAAACAATGATTGGAAGGTTATCTAATGAGGACCCATATATATTTCATCTGGTACCTATGAAATATCAAGAGAAATAAAATTAGGTCTCCATCATTCTAGAGAAACTCTACAGAGTGGTTTCATGGGAGAACACAGACAAGAGTTGCTCCATATAGTCAGTCAGGTGGATTAGACCAGATGTTAAATAGTACATTGAATAGAAAATTGCTCCTGGAGTTAAGAAGACTTGCTTTTCAAATCCAAACATTTACTAGCAGAGTAATCCTGGGCAAACCAGCTACCATCTGCCTCAGTTACTTCATCAATAAAATGGATCTAATACCATCAAATTCCCAACATTGTTGTTATGATAAAATAAGATAACATTTGCAAAATGTGTTTCAAAAGTTCAATACTAATTATTGCTATTAGCTATTATTGTGTTATGGTTTATTGGAAATGAACTCACAGATCCGTTGAAATATCAAGTCATTCATTCTTGCATATTATCTTTCCCCAATTTTAAAGACCCTGATTTGAGGTTTTATTAACTCATATTTTGTTTGTTACAAAGTCTAATTACTTGTCCCCCGATTGTGATTTTACTTATAATCAATTTATCCTCATGGCCATTTGCAATTTCATTTTCTTAAATATTGCTTAAATATTGCCATGCAATTTTCTTCTGAAAACAGAGTTTTGAGAGTTTTTTTTATTATTTCATACTGTATCAAATATGAAATGTGGTGGCAGGCTCACCCTTTTCTCCATTAGGGGTGATTGGTGCAGGTATCAAGCTCTCATTTGAAGTCTTTCTTGGTCAGGGAATGAGGAAATGATGGTAAAGGATAGAAAACTTGATTGAAAAACAGAGATGAAAAAACACACCCAGCTTTCTCACACAAAGTCAAACCAGAAATGGGGTAGTCTGTTTATATTTTGGGGAGGGAATATTATCAGTGCTAGCAACTAGGGATATAATGGAATAGCCAAGAAAAGAACCATAAGAAAGAGGAATTTGGTAGAAATAACTATGGGTTTTCTGGAGACATGTAACATTATTTGGAATATTCATGAAACTATTTTTCTAATTTTGTTTTGATCAGGGAAGACAGGAAAGTCCCCATAGTAATTTTTGTATGGTCAGATTTCTTTTTATCATTTGCTTATTTTTCAGCCTATTTCTTGAACTTTAACTTTATGCTAAAATTAGGCTCTGCTCCTGAGGTGAAGGGATCATTGTCCCAAGTTTCAGACTTTTTATGCTGCTATTTTCAGAGATATTTCTGGGAGTCTGGAAGTTTTCCATTTTTCCAAGGTGATATGATTTAAGAAGAAGTATGCTCATGTTTTTCCTGTGCTAAGGGGTGTGAGTCACTTGAAGTTCTCTTTTCTGCCCTGGACCTCTGACTAGGGTCTACACTCCCTGCTGGCTACAAGCTTAAGTGTGAAGTCTCCTCCTCACTACGGGATTCTGATTCAGTCTTAAATTTTGGATCCTCATAGGGAAAATGTCCTTCCTCCAGGGACAAGAAGGGGGAGGGGGTTATCATCTCCTTTCAACAAATTATCCAACCTCCACACCATCAGAAGGCTGAGAACTCTGGAAGTCACTACTACACTGGACCAAGCTTTACTTTTAACCTAGTGAGAAGCAGCTCTACTATTGACTTTAGTCTAAATTGTCTATGTTAGAAAATTGTTTCACCCCCAGGGTGTTGTTGGTTCTGTCACTCTAGAATTTGTTTTGAGACATTAAAATTATTTGCAGGGGAATTTGGGAGAGCAAAGGTAAGTCCCTGCCTTCAGTCTACCATCTTGGCTCCATCCTCCTTCCCCTGCTCCCCAACCTGCTTATCATTTCTGATAGTTCATCCCTATCAAAAAAAAAACAATTTGATGATAATATTTTGCCCTTCATTCTCAAAGAAGACCATGAATCAGGAAGGTGATGTCATGACATGTGCGTTGGATTTGAGTTGGGGGTGGGGTGCGTGTGCTAAGTCACCAGTCTCACTTCCTCCTCCAGAGCCATCTGGGTCCAGGGACCAGATATGGATCTGAAGATATCCTGGATATGAGACAATCAGAGTTAAGTGACTTGCTCAGGATTACACAGCTAGGAAGCATCAAGTGTTTGAGGCTGGATTTGAACTCAGATTCAGGAATACTTCAGGGTGGGTTCTATGCACCATCTAGTTGTTCCTGCCACAACTCGCTCAGACCTTGAATTGATGAACATCCCAATTCTTTCTCACAATAAAATGAAATGCTATAAATATTTTTTTGTACAAATAAGTCTTTTTCTCTTATATAGTGGGTATAAATAAGCAGGTCAAAGGATATGCACATTTTCAAAGTCCTTTGGATATAGTTCCAAATTGATCTCTAGAATGAATTAGTTCACAGGGAGTTAGAATTCTCAAGAACACTGCTTCCATCAGGCAATAGTCTCTTGGTAAATTGTCCTTCTCTGTTGTTGGTGTATTTCATCAGAAAAAACAATAACATATCTGGAGTCAGAATTTTCTCCTTCATGAAAAATGCTTGATTGTCAACTTCCAAGGGCATACCAGATTTTTTTTGTAGCAGCCTATGCTTTAAATTCCAATTCTTTCACATGTTCCCTTTATGACCTTGAATAAATAGGTCACAGATTCTCTGACCCCAAGTTTCCTTGCATTAGTTGCTAAAAAATTGCACTAAATGATCTCTCTAGAAGAATTATCAAAAATGAAACTGACACTCCTGAGTGAAGCAGAAATTATATTATATATATTATATTATAATTAAATTATATTAAAATATAATTGGAATATATTTATCAAAATAAAAGTTCAATAAAACAAAAAATATTAATACATAGTTTTCTTAGTTACTATGCAGTCTATTATGTTGCTCAGTCATTGTCTGACTTTGAATGTAAATTTGTTCGTTTTTCATCTACATGCAAAGATAGTTTTCAATATTCATATTTGAAAGATTTGAATTCCACATTTTTCTTCCTTCCTCCTCTCCTTTCCCCTTGATAGTGAGTAATCTAATATACATTATATTTGTATTACTATGTTAAACATATTTTCCTATTAGTCATGTTGTGTAAAAGGAGTCAAAACAAAAGGGAAAAAGAGCATGAGAGGTAAAAAACATACAAAGCATCAAACAAATTTTAAAAATGGAAAATCAGGGGCGGCTAGGTGGCGTAGTGGATAAAGCACCGGCCCTGGAGTCAGGAGGACCTGTGTTCAAATATGATCTCAGACACTTAATAATTACCTAGCAGTGTGGCCTTGGGCAAACCACTTAACCCTGTTTGCCTTGCAAAAACCTAAAAAAAAATGGAAAATCATAAGTTTTGGTCCGCATTCAGACTCCATAGTTCTTTCTCTGGATTTGGATGGTATTTTCTATCACAAGTCCTTTAGAATTGTATTTGATCATTGCACTACTGAGGAGAGCTAAGTCTGTTATTGTTGATCATCACACAATGTTGCTGTTAATGTTTATAATATTTAGAACACTTTATCCTTGCATGAAAAAAGAATATCCTTTTTAATATTATAATATCTCTTGTTATATATCTAGAATGTTTTACAATTTGCCAAGTATTTAAAGGTAATACCTTATAGAATCCAAATTAAAAACCCTATGAGCTTGGCAGTACAGGTGGTTTCAAAATCAATTAAAAATTAGGAAACATGTCCTCTCCAAGTTTATGAAATTAATAATTGGAAGACCTGGGTTTTCTATTTTTAAGTCTCATGTTTTTTCTACTATATCACTATTCTCAAAGGGAGTTCATAGCCAGCTGAAGGGATGAGAAAAATAACTTCATATTTACATGCAACTCAATTAAAATGGATATTCACAATTCACAATCAGCTGTAACATACAAATTAAATAGAAATTTGTTTACATTGGGGAACATTGGGCATGTTTATCCTAAGAAGATGAAAAATTCCCTTAAAAAGTGGGTCCTTGACTAGAAAACCCACCTGGAGACAGGAAGTCCAATTAAAATATAGTCTCAAACAAAATAACCTTTCGATACTGGCCAAGTCATTTAATTTGTCTTTGCCTCACTTCACAGTAAGCACTACATAAATATTATTTAGTTAAGCAGAAGTATTTTTCAAGTTAATTGCTAAGTATTTTTTGTAGAAAAAAAGGAGAAAACCTAGATCAGAAAAATATACAAATGATATTACAAAATTATTGTAAATTTATGTAATTTAAGCAAATTTCAATGGCAATCTAATCTTTGACCTTTTTTTATATTTTTTAAAATTGCCTTGCAATAACCAATTATTATGATGATAATCAAAAATTATGTTTTGTGCATATTATGTGCTCATAAAAACAGTGAATAAAAGATTATTCTCCCTGCATTCTAAGATTCTGGAATTCAGTAAAAGAAATAGAATATGTATGTAAATAATGATGCAAGTAAAGATGCAGTATACAGAGACTGTATCTAATGTCAGGACCACGGGGCTCTGAAACATGCAAACAATGTGAGGAAATCAGATTGATTATAAGAAAACTAGGATACTACTGTTCTGGGGTCATTTGAGTAATCTCTTTGAGCCTCTGTTTTTTTCATCTATAAAACAAGGGTATTAGGCAAGGTAATCTCTTATGGTCTATACTACTATCATTCTTTTGATCCCAATAATGAATTTGTTGGAAATTCTTATATTTAGTTTTCATTTGGAGGAATATATCCTTGACTGATATACATGTGAGATTTATTTCCCAATAAAGAGAACTCCACAAGGATATTGATTCAATATTATCATGAAGCTACTGGGTTCTAAAATATGTTTAACCGGAATGAGGATCGTTTTCCACTAACTCTTGTCATATTTTCCAAACCATTGTTTTTCTAATTTTAGTGGTTTCTTCTGAGAAGTTAAATATAACTGCTACATCTTTGTTTTTTAGTTTTAGTTTTTTTTTGTTTTTTGTTTTTTTTGCAAGGCAATGGGGTTAAGTGGTTTATCCAAGGCCACTCAGCTAGATAATTATTAAGTGTCTGAGACCAGATTTGAACTCAGGTACTTTTGACTCCAGGGCCGGTGCTCTATCCATTGTGCTGTAACCAATTTGGTTAAAACACATTGCAGAGTTAAAAACGCAAGAAAGGATATAGATAATATGTGGATGAGGAGGGTTGAAAAGGAGACAGATTCTGAAGTATCACTAATGCTTGGATATAGAAATTTTGTTTTATCTAAAAGCAATTAGAGGATCTTATAGGTATGTGGGAGGGAAGATAGAGACAGGATAGTTACCATTAAGATAATTGTCTTGGAAGCTTGTGAAGGAAAAATCAGAAAAAAGACTAAAGCGAAGAAGACCAGTTAAGAGGTTATTACAATAATTCAAGGGAAAGGCAATGGATACCTGAAGTATACTTTTATAAAATTCAGTTTTTATCAATACTATCAAAAGCTATCAGAAGGGATAGCATCTTTGTATATTATAGGAAGTGGCACTGTACAAAAATGTACTAATGGAACCATTAATCAAAATGATGAACCAGTTTTGCTTCCTACACAGATACATTAATGGAAAAAATGTGCTCTTATTAATATGATGGGGGGGGAAGCATTCTTTTGAAAGAATCACAGTGATATTATAGCAGCTACAAATTAAACTGTAGAAACTAATTTTTAAAAGTTCCTGGCTTTCTAATAGTCAACATCTTTGTTTTTATTACCTATACATACCAGTTCACAAAAGTTTCAAAGCCTCTGAAAATCATTCCCTTCCATCTTGGAAGCATAACATTTTATTCTATATGAAAGAATCTTATTATTACAATTTGGAATAATAGTTCAAGTGTGTCAAATAGTTGCTTGAAAGAATTTGCATTTTTTAGATATTTTTTGTGTGCATTTTAATGCACTGAATGGAAATGATTTGTGAGCATATTTTCTTTACAAAAAATGAGACATAGAAAATATTAAATTTGAAAGAATTACATAAAAAAGTATACAGTTAAATTTCATAAAGATATTTAACATTAAGATCAATTCCAACTCAATTCAAGTATTTCTTCATTCATAAATTACTTGATATATGTTTTCAATGTGGAGCACACCATATAAAGCATTGGAATAAATGCATGGTTAAATAAACCTTAGATACTTCTTGACAAGAAGAAAGTCAGCCATTATTCATTTTTAAAAAATACTTATAAACTAGGCACACACACACACACACATATATATATATATATATATAAACACATGTCTTTCTCTCTCTCTCTATATATATATATATACAAATTTTGCTTGCATAAAGTTATTGTCATAGCATATTTTACATATTTACATATATGTTACTTAAATGAAGTATATCTATACAAATACGATTAAAACTCTAATATTCATATGTAATGTGTAAGTTGAATTGAAAATCAAGCATATGAGCATATGTGTTGGTTTTATATTATATGTCTAAATATTAGATATTGCTATCTTTTAATATTAGTATCTTTATATAAAATGCAGGTTTACCAGGATATGCCATTTTCTACTCTGTGAACTTATAAACTTTGTGAAGATAGGGACTGTTTTTATATTTCAATATAGTGTTTCTGCTAACTTGTTACTTGTGCCTACCTGTATATGCATGCATGTGTATATGTGGATATACACAAGTATAGAAGTATAGGTGATTGTTTTTATATTAATACAAGTATACATAAATTTGTATGTAATGCAATACCTAATGTGCATATGCTTATATATACAAACAACATATATACATGAATATGTGATGTGTATGTATATGGGAGAGTGTGTCTATATTTGCTTATATGTGTATATATGTTCACATGCTTACAAAATTTATGCACACATCCATAAGCATCCAAGTACACATACCAATTTTGTCCAGGAACAAACAAAACTGAATTGCTCTGTAGAAATACTGGAATGAGTATTACCACAATCACTACATATATGTGTGTGTGTGTGTGTGTGTTCATGTGTGTGTGTATTAATATGTATTATATGTGTATGCGTAGATGTAGATACAGATGTAGACACATGTATATGTAAATGTTGTATGTATTATTATAATATATGTAATATATTATAATATATAATGTAAATATTGTATTATTATAAATATTAATGAAAACATCTATTGTGTGTTGGTGCATGTGCATATGCAGATATATGCATATCATATGCATATAATATATGCTAATTTCTAATGCACATGCATACTTACAAATATAAACTTATATGTATTTACAGATATTTACTGCAATCATTTAACAATGCAGTTAAGTTCTACTACAAAAATACCATTACTGAGTTTTAACATGATAAAAACTTCCTTGTTATAGCATGAAAATTGAAATGGAAATTGTAAACTTTGCTTTAAAGTAGCAAAGTTCCTAATAGAATAGAAACTCCCTTAGACAAGATGAGAATTATGTAGTGTAAGAAATAATAAATATATTTCTCAAGGTATACTTTTTGAACTTTGAAGTCTGAATCACTGCTGAGAAACCTTTCAGTGTTAGTATATATTTCTATAGCAGGGTATAATCAACCTCAATCTAATTTTCTTTATTCCATTTTCTCTCTCTGGTATGTACATGGGCCACCTTGATTAAACAATAATTTTAATAAAATTCAGTTTCATGTTTTGTTGTATATAGTAAGGCTAACCATTCTTCACCCTGTGCCAATAAAACAGAGGGTACAAGGTACAATGGATACTGTACATTACTCTTGTAGACATAAACATGGTCAAAAAAACCAGTTGTAATGATTTGGATGATCAAAACAATTATCATGATATGACATAGTAATGAAAAGAAGAATTCAATAACTATATGTTGAATTCACATATTTAGAGAACCTCAGATTTAGAAGAGAGATCAGGAGTCGTCTGGTTCCATCCATTTTTGAACAGGCATTTCCTCATCAACATAGCTGATGAGTTGTCATTGGACCCTTGTTTGAAGAATTTGGGTAAGGAAGAACCTACTACCTCCCTACATAGGCCATTCTACTTTTTCCATTAATTTTCTTATTAGTAAGTTTTTCTTTATATCAAGGTTAAATATAACTAAACATAAACTCACTTTTATTCATTGCTTATAATTGTGCCTGTTTCTGCCATACAGAACAGGTATAGTCCTTACTCTGTACTTGATTTAGCATTGTGATTAGTATAATTGTCATTTTTGTATCATATACACCACAAGATTTGACTTCAGAGATAAATCTTATCTCCCTTAACTTGAATTCCAGTTTTGGGTATTGTAGTCTTTGATTCAGTCTTTTATATGCCAACTTTGTGGAAAAGGTCATTCTAATTTTTACTGATCCAAAACAAGCCTTTCTATAATGCCCGTCCATTGAATTTAGTGGACTCTTGATGAACATGTAGCATCTTCTGCATCTGCCACACAGCAGTCTTTCAAATACTGGATATCTTTGTCCTTTCTTCTCTATTTAGATGCCTTAGGTTTTTTTTTTGACACTTTTTCATGATATGATTTCCAGATTTATCATCTTAATTATCTTCCCTGGAATCATGTGAATTTTTTTTTTTCATTTTAAGAATCCGGAACTGAACACTATATTCTATACTTCTTTCTGAGGGGGAAGAATGAGGAGTGTTTAGTGCTTAATTCATTCATTATCTATTTCCATTATCTATTTATAGTTTACTGTGTTAGATTACTGAGTAGATCATAGGCCTCATTCCCTGCACTTTAAAAAAATCCTCTAAATTTTCCATTTTAGCTATCATTATCATTCTGATTCTTACCCTCATTTTTACATTTTATTCACCTTGTGTGTGTGTGTGTGTGTGTGTATGTGTGAATCCTCTGGATGATCACTTCTCTATCTCACCTCTGTAACAGATATAGTTACATAAGCTAAACAACTCATCTAGGTAATCCATTTATTACAAAGAAAGATAAACATACTATAAAATATTGCCTTTTGAGCTCTTGACAAAATTAGATTTGCTCTTTGTTTATGTCTTTTTTGGTAGAAGAATATATAAAAATGAGATGATAATAATGTTGACCTCACAGATTTGTGAAAATCAAATTACTCTATTTTTGCAGTGTTCTTTGCATACCTTAAAGTGATATATACAGACTTTATATATGAAGACACACTCTCACAGTCATCATAATCTGAATCATAATCACACAAATAGTAAGAGCTAGTTAATTATTATTATTTTGAATCTTAATGATCACTGTTTTCTTTGCTAAGTATTTTCAAATCTGTGGCTTTTGTTTTCTGTTTTCACTTTTCTAATGGACACAGGTGGCATGGGAGGGTATTTATTATATTGTTCTTATATTATATTGTTCACCATTATTGGAGAAAATGGTCCATTAGAAAGAACACTGACTCTAAGTTTAGAAGATCTGGATTTAAACTTGCTACCTGTAACTGGGCAATTCAGGTAACATCTCTGATTCTCAGATTCTTCATGTATGAAACAAGGGCATTGACCAAGTGGCCTTTTCAGCTTCAAAGCAATGAGCTTATATAATTATTATCCTCAATATAACTTGCTAGCAGCTATTTGTTTTTTTGTAGTAGAATCAACTGAAAACATTCTGGAGTCAATCACTATGTGGTATTCAACTCAACAAATCTTCAGTTTATAGGGCTATCCATTCTTCATTGGTGTTTGTCTGTTGACTTAATCTTGCTAACAGCGGGTAGCAATGAATAAGCCTTCCTTGTTAAGAAAGGTTCAAAACAAGTTAGTCTGTGGAAGGAAATCATGAAGTGAGAAAGTCCATGTTTAGAGGTGAGAATGTGGTGGTAAAATTGCATTAACTATAATCTCCATGGATTGGTACTTCCTGATTTAAAGTGTTCATTTGAAGGGATTAGAATGATCAGTAAATTGGACACACTTTTTGTAAAATTAGAGCATTCAGAATTCTAAGACTTGATGAGAAAAGAACTAAGACATAAAACCTGAGGAAAGCTGGACTTTAGTTCAAATAGGGAAGAGTTGTATCTTATTCATTATTTGTGGCCTAGGTCTACCATGCTATGATCACTGAATTAAATGATACAAGATGCTAAGAAATACATTGGAGTAAAGATCTTGCTTAGACTTAGATACAAATATGCCATCATTAAGAGAAGTATGAACAGCTAATTTTCTTATTCTTCAGTCTCAGTTTCCTTTAATGTAGGTATAATAGTTATGTATTTCACAGGATAATTGTGAGGTCCAAATAAAATAATTTATATAGGGCATCTTGAAAACTTTAAAGCTTTAAATAAATGTTACTCATGATTACTATCATTGGCATTTCTCTTCTTTGAATCTTAAGTTTTTGAATTGTAAAACTATAACTATCATCACTGTTTATACAGTATCAATAATACAGATTATAAAATGAAACTTAAGAGGTACTGTAATATACTGTCTCAGGAAGTAAATGGCAAACCCATCCAATATCTTTGCATGAAAATCCCATAGACCTTCATCCATGGGATCACAAAGAGTTAGACATCATTGAAATAGCTGAGCAACAATTCTTGCCCTAGAGGAAAGAACCCTGAGAGCAAAAAAAAAAAAAGACTTGCAATGGAGTAAAGTGAGGAACATAAGGTTATACTATGTTTGATAAAAATTAAATCCTGACCTAGAGAACTAAATTCTAAAAAGACCTGTTGGAAAAAATCCAACAAACAAACAACACCAAAAAACACCTTCCAAATAGCTAGCCTTACTCCCTTGCCTTTAGACCTGTCATACCATTTTTTTTTTTAGGGTTCAGAGATTAATTGCTGATCTGACAGCTCTCCCTCATTAAAAGTTTTTTCTTTCTTTTTTTTTAAGATTGGCTTCAATTCTGTTTCCACCTAGACATCAGATATATATGTGCATATTAAAAAGTTAGGAAGTATAGCCTCTTAAATAGATTCTCAAGAAGTCTTAGGGCTGCAATGTGTCAGTTTAATTTCCTTTTATCATCTCATTAGGGAGACTCCTAAATTGGCACAACCATGCTCTGGTTCACTGCTGCCAGAAATGAAAGAATTTGCCTTCTTGGCATCATTCTGCTTGCTCTCCTAGGATATTTTATGCTGCTTCCAAAGAGGACAGGGAAATCCCAATGGGAGAGGGTGACAGTGTCATATAATACAATTTACTCATAAGCCTAGGATTCCCACTGCATCTATTGACATAGCCCTCTCCTATGATAAAATTATTTTTGGTCATCTGAACCCTTCCTTTTATAGAAATCTGACTTGGGTTTAAAACATTTATGCTGTCTGACAACCAGAAAGGAGGTAGATACTTTAACTTAAGGCTTAAATTGACCTTTCTGTAATTTCTACATATTTGATACTTTTATTTTATGTATTTATTTATTTAGGTTTTTGCAAGGCAAATGGGGTTAAGTGACTTGCCCAAGGCCACACAGCTAGGTAATTATTAAGTGTATGAGGCCAGATTTGAACCCAAGTACTCCTGACTCCAGGGTTGGTGCTCTATCCACTGTGCCACCTAACTGCCCCTATTTGATGCTTTTAGATGGATGACTGCTCTCCACCTTTGCTTTATTTTAGGATATTTATGGTAGAAGAATTATAATTCCAAAGAAGAAATACAATATTATAAATATAAATTGGGGAAAATTAAGCAGAATTTTTTATGCAAACACTAAGGTACTCACATGAGTCAAAAGGATGGCATTACACTCAAAAACTGCTAATAAAATAATATACCATATTAATAGAATTACTGTCTATAGAAAATAAATTTTTTTTTTTGGTTTCCTAACCAGGTGACCTACAAAGAGATATCTGGACATTACATTTGAACATGGGAAGGACTGATAATACTGGAGTAAGTCCAGGGGAGGGCAACACAGATAGTTGAAAATGTGTCATATTTGCATCCATTGAAGGAACTATGTTTTTTTCAGATCTGGGAGGAAAAAAGACCTGTGATAAGGAAATGAAGATATAGAGGAAAATTTAAATGGAATATCCATAAAGTACGTATTAAAGATGTAAAAAGGGGCTGATTCTTCCATGTGGTTCCATGAAAGAAAAACCTTGAATAATAACTAACAGATCAAGAGGTAGAATTTGTCTTTATAGAAGCAGAATCTATATCTTTAGCATTATTTAAAATGGTATGGATTGTCTTGTGAGGCAGTTCTTTTATACAGAGGAGGTCACCAAGTGGATGCTGACTGGTTACTTGTTGAAGAAATTGAGAACAGGTTTCAAGATTTATATTAGGTATTCACCCTGATCAAGAATTCTTAATCCCTTTGATGGTGCATCATGGTCTGCTTTGGCAGTCTAGTGGTGTCTATGTACCCTCCTTAGAAGAATAGTTTTATGTGTATGAAATACGATTTTCATGGAAACCAAAATTCAAATGCAATTATGTATATATATATATATATGTATATATATATATATATATATATATATATATATATATATAATTATTAATGTTCTTGAGCATCAAGTTAAAAAATCTTTTTGGTAAATGATCTCTCAGGTATCGTCCATGTCTGAGAATCCATAAGTCTTTAGCTCATTCCATCTGACTGGTATTTATTTGAAAGGGGATTGTGGATCAAAAATGTTCCGATAAATGTCTAGCAGGAATCAAGGAGCAATTAAAAGAGGTTGAACTGAATGATCAAGCAAATTAATTTTGTAACTGGGACATAGAGAATTAAGAGGGAATTTGGGGACCCCTTTTTAAGAGCTCCAGAAAATCCAGTGGGAAACATCTGAACAATCAGGGGACTTTATTTTCAAGGACTCGCAGGAGGAATAAAATAAATTGCTTCAGATTTGTGAAACAACACAGAAGAGAAAATAGTAGCCCTGCTTGAGTAGTTTCAGAAAAGAAATGAAAACACATTCGCTTGAGTATATTCTTTTTGTTTAGGGGTTGGGACTATGGGATTTGGTTGTAAAATAGTATAAATAGGCCAAAGAGACTCAATTCCTTGGATGCAGAACTTTGAGTTATATCTCCGTGTCTCTTAGGCTGGGGAACCTTTAGACCATGAACTTGCTACCCCATTTCTGGATTTGGGAAGCTGTTGGGAATAATTAAAGCTTCTAAGAGTATTCAATTTAATTCAAAAAATAAATGCAGAGTATTGAGCATTGGGTTTTTGGGAAACTTGGTGGTCCAAAGACAGAATGCTGAGCCTGAAGTAAGAAAGTCTTATTTTCCTGAATTCAAATCTGACCTCCGATAGTAGCTGTGGGACCCTAGGCAAGACACTTATCTTTGATTGCTTCAGTTTCCCCTCATCTATAAAATGAGCCAGAGAAGGAAATGGCACACTACTACAGTATTTTTTGCTAGGAAAATCCCAAATGGGATCATGAAGCATTGGACCTGACTAAAATGACTAAATGACAGCAGTGTTAACTGAGGATGGAATGTACAGTTTTTCCATTGTCCTATTACATGAATATGATATCTGAGAAGGGAGTACTTAGTCTCAGCTTCTAGAGAAAATGAAGAAGAACAGAGAAGAGTAGAAGATGGAAAGAGCATTAACGCAGATCATATACTTTTGGGGAACGGATGACTGTGGCAGGAGAGCCCTGAAGAAACAACAGGAAAGAGAGTGAGAAGAAAAAGGAATGAGTTGAAAAGTGTCAATATACAAAAACAAATCCTCTCATTTGATGAACAACCTTCAAACAAGGATGGCAATTTTTGCTCTTTATTCCCCCACAGGTGCTTAGCTCAGAATCTGGCACATATTAAGTATTTAAATACTTATTGACTGGAAAATTCCCTAGAAAGCTAGCTTGGGTCAACAAAATTGTAGTAGAGCTCAATTGACAGTGTATAGGTCAATTACTAAATTATTATATGCAAATAAATACGTTCCATATTTTGAAAGCTTGTGATATTGAGTTCTTGGGGAAAGGTGGGAAAGTTGGGCTATTCTAAGACAGTGTAACTTAGGAGTTTCTAGATTCCACCTGGATGAGACCAGTTCTCCTTCCTTCTATTTTTGGGAAAGATGCATATAGCTGGCTTTATTTCTTTGTAGCATAATCAATTTCAACTGGAGAAGATTTTTGTTATATATTGCATTATTGTTGATAAGATTAGGGAAGAACATAATAAACATCCTCAAATATTTGCAATATTATTATTATGAAAAACAATAATTAGAATTATTCTCCATTATTCAATTGGACAGGAAAAGTGGATGAAACATAGAGACATATTTCAGTTTAGGATTAAAAGAAATCATAATTAGAACTGTCTGAAAATAGAATGAATTTCCTTAATGGCATATCATAAATTTTGTTTTTATGGAGTTGGAAGTAATCTTAGCATTCATCTAGTTCAATACCTATCTGAAAAATGTTTTCCAAAGTTTGCCTGACAAAATCCAATGAGGGAGGCCTTGCTAATCTTAGAAGTATCCCATTTCCTTTTTAGATCACTTTAGTTGTTAAGTAGTACCCAACCTGGAGAGGAATGATAAAAGGTTCCATTTAGGCTTGAAGATTTTTAGTTCATATAAGCTAACAGAATATTCTCCAACTTTTTAAAGGGTCTTAGTGGTCAGTCTGAAGTTTTGGTTTTAAGTCTCAGCTCCCCTTGCTAGTTATGAGACTTCTTAGAACCTTGATTTCCTTTAATGTAGAGTGTGAATTAAAAATGCATGCTTTATTTCATTCAAAGGGTTGCTGTGAAGATGGAAAACTTTAAGGTTACTATATAAATAAGAATTATCAGCTTCCTAATTTCAACTCAAAGGCTTATAATAATGTGACCAACACCACTCTGTTGCCTGTGGCCTATTCATTACTTTCAACATTCATTCAATTTTGATTTCAGTTCCTCAAACTCTAGACCATAATTTTACATTTTAAATAGATAATAGGCCTTCTTGTAACTTTTGAAACCCTATTCTGAAAGAAAATGAACCAAATCAGACACGGAACACAGTAGGACTTACTTTCCAAAAAACTATGATGACTTCACTAGAGCTCTAGAAAAAACAATTCTTTATGGGAGAAACTGAGTGAGATTATTTCTTCCTTTGAAAAATCACTCATAGATCTAGCCAAGAAAAATTAATTTTCAGTACATTCTTTTAATTAGGTTTCACAGATTCTTCACTGGGAAAGATCATTTATTAGCAACTAATATTTTTCATTTTTTTCAAACTTTAAGAAAAATAATGTATATCTTTGAAACAAAATGATCTTAAAACAAGAAAATACATCATTATTGAATGTTTTTAATGGAATATTTAAATTATAGAATTCATATGCCTTAAAACTCATGTAAGCCAATATATTCATATGATAAATAAGGAAAATGGGTCAGTCAGTTTAATTGATCTTTCTAAAGGTTATGAATTCTGGTGTTTTTAGTACCCTTTCCATCTTGTCAAGGTACAGACAAGAAATTTCCTTTCCCTAATCCTCTCCCTTAATCCAGTAGAGAAGGAAATAGTCAACAAAAGGGAATAGAAATGTAACCACTTCTTGAGTTCCATTATTGCCAGTGAAGAATCACTCTGAATGCAGGTGAAAAGAAAATAGAGATTTATTAAAGAAGTTACAAAACAAAAAAGTGATAGGTAAAGAGAGAGACAGAGAAAAAAGAACAGTCAACCAGAGTTGACTGGGCCAAAGGTCCAGAATTCCCTTCCCTGACCACAATTAGGTAGATGGTTGAAGACTGAGATCAGGATACAAATTTTACAATAAACAATGAAACAATGGTCGTCGATTTACATCTCAATAGCAGGAAACCACCCATTTGACAAGATTTAACAGAATTTAAGATAACATTTGGTTTCTGCCACATTTATACTTCTCTACATCTTTTCCCTGCATCAGGAGAACCTTAAAAGGTAACTTGTCATCTTACTTAAATATAACTCCCTTAGAGAATTACAATCTTATTCCCAAGTAGGTCCAGATCCTTGGAGAAGGAATACATTGGGGAAACAGTATCCAAAGATTTTGAGGAGTTGATTCCACTAAAGCTAGTGAGGTATTATGAATACACTAAAGAAAAACTAAATCTACCCAAAGAATTGATCATGGTCATTCTTTTCACCATTGTCATGGTTAGCATTCATTTTATGCTTTAAGGTTTGCAAAGCACTTTACATAAATTTCGTTTCATCCTCACAACAACCCTCAGTAGGGCTTAGTAATTGTATTCAAATGCTGAACTGCATTGAAGAAAAAATACATTGCTTTGAAAATAGGAACACATGAAATTGAAATGGTATTAAACTTTTATTTAACCCCAACTTTCACTAATACAATCACATTAATAAGGGAGACCATATGTTCATGTCTGTCAGAAATACAGATGGAAGAAGCCATCCAAACATTTCTTGGATCAGAGGGGCATGATTTCAAAAGCTGTTAAATAAAACAAAAGAAAAAATAAATTTCAAAAAGCATCTCAATCTCTCAGGTACATTTAAAAAATAGGACTAACACTTTAAATTTAAGAAGTATGTAGAAAAGAATTCCTTTTTAAAATATCAATCAAAAATTACCAAGGCCAGACAAGACTGGAGTGCATTCTACATTCCCAAGAAAGCCATCCCTGGGAGCAGAGCTTTTGATCAAGGACATAAAGTCCACATTTCTATTTCTTATAAGAATAATGAAAGAAATATCACTTGGTGTCATAGCAATCTCTACCTTTTATTTTTAACAGAAAAAAAAGTTTGTAATAGCAAACTTTCTGCCTTTAATGTTTTTCTCAAAACTTTTCTTTTTTTCCTTAATAAGTCCAAACTATTTAAGTGTCAGAGTAGCCCCAGTTCCTCCTTCTGATATCTTTATTGTGTTTGCAAGTTTCAATTTTCTTCAACTTCACTGCACCTTGACAAGCTGCTTGTAATATTTGCCATACCACCTAGCTTTTTTCCCCAATAAACTCTAAGAGAAAATCCCATCAAGTCCTGGAGACTCAATGGGTTTTCATTTTGTTAAATTGGTAAATTCTCCTGCATCAGTGACCAGGAAATTAAGTTGGTAGGCTGTATATATAAACAATGTCAGATAGAGTTGTTTCATTGAAGTAAATACCTCAAAGGTGACTTCACTTATTTTAGCCCTGGTGGCTGTGTTGTTCCCTTTGCTTCTCTATCTCTATAATGCTAATAGCTTTCTTCCCAGGACTTTTTCCTTTGTTGACTGTTTAGGAAGAAGAGATAGTAACACTTTAAAAAGAATCAGTTAGACTTTTGTTTAATAGTGACTAGCTCAATTCAGTAATCACAACAACAACAATAATAATGATAAATTAAACACCTTTTAAGTCCAAGATGCCACACTCAGAAATGGGGTTATGTTAATTAAAACAAAGTAGCTCTACACTCAAGAAACTTATACTCTGTCAGGAAGTTTAAGTCTAAACTTATACTCTGTCAGGAAGTAAGTCTTTTGAGGTTTCTTCCTTTCTTCCAAAATGTTCCAGAGAAAAATTTACAGTGAAAATCATGCAACAATACTTTGAAGTTCAACATAAGAGAAATTCAGAGAAAAAAGGCCAGGAAGAAACCAAAAAAGAAGTGTTAGGGAAGACTCAAAAATGAAGGGAATCATTAAATCAAAACTTAGAATAACAGTAATAGTAAATTACATGCATAATATGTAGTAATACTATGTGTTTTAGAAAAAACTTTCTTCTTTCAGTGAATAAAACAGTAGAAATAATTCTACTAAAGAAAAAACAAAGGCTGATCATCTAAAAAGATGATGTTGCACAGGCAGGAAATTCATTGATTATTTTCGATTTGAAATAGACAAAAAAGTTTGGGACCCTTGTAGTAATAAAGGGCAAGAGAACAAAATCAGACCATCTGAGTTTGAATTCTGACTCTGGCATTTATTTCTTGTGTAATCTTGGACCAATCATAGTCACTCTCCAGGGTAGCAATTTTCTTGTTTATAAAATGAAGAGTGTACTGAATTACCTCTCTGGTTCTTTTGTTCTTTAAATCTATGATCTTACAATATTATTTTAAAGAAAACTATGCATTAAGTCATTGTGCTCCAAGATTAACATTCAAGAATGACAAGGAGGGTCAAATAAATTTATTTTTAAAAATCTATATTAAGGAAATGAAGATCATAAGATAGAGGAGTTGGTTTTTTCTGCACTTTTAATTATAACTAATAATGGAGAGAAAGCCAAATTTTTAAAAAAGTAATAATATGAAATCAATACCTAGGATAAGTAAGGGGAGGTTAAGATATAAAGTAATTGCTCTGATATGTTCAAATGGATACCAAGTTCAGATGGACTACAAACTTTAATATCAAAAGCTCATAAAGAAGTTTACTGAACCACTTTCAAGGAGTTTTGAAACTTCATATAGAGGCAGAGTTAAGATGATGAAGAGAAGCTAGGAAACTTCTGGAAGTTTTCTTGAAACAAGTTTAAATGAAGTCTCTAAACAGACTCTAAGTGACAGAACCCACAAAAAGACAGGGTGTAAAAAAACTTTTCAGCTCTAGATATCTTGGAGGAATTTCAAAAAAGGTGGGGAACTAGAAGTTACAGCACAGATCAGTAACTAAAATGTCTGAATCTGAGTTCAGTAGGCTAGTGGAACAACAGATCAGAAGTGAGGACCCTAACCCTAGCCCAGAAGGCAAACTTTGAGCCTTAAAATATTGGGTTGGGCTACCCTAATGCAGAGAGCAAACCATGAGCACCTGAGATTCCAGCGCAGAAAGTCAGGGACCAGATTCCCAGCATCCACAAACAACAACAAAAACAACAAAGAGTCGACAATAAAACCCAAACTTGGAATTATATTCCTTGTACCCCATCCCCCAATTAATTTTCAAAATGAGGAAAACAAAAGAAATCAAAACAATAAGAGTGCTAATCATAGAAAGCTACAATACAGACAAGGAAGATGACAATGCCAAATGCCACTTCAGGAGAGGGAAGCAGTGACAAAATGCCTACATGTGAAGCCTCAAAGGGGATTTGGAATGGTCTCAAATGCAAAAACTTTTCTTGGAAGACAACTCCTTTAAAAGTAAAACTGACCAATAGGAAAAGGAAACACAAAAGGTAACTGAAGAAAATAAATCCTTAAAATTAGAACTGTATAAGCAGAAACTAATGACTGTATGAGACATGAGGAATCCATTAAACAAAACCAAAAGACTGCAAAAATTGAAGAAAATGGAAAGTATCTCTTAAGAAAAAATGACTGACTAGGAAAATTTATTTATGAATTATTTATGAGTTTATGAATATGAATTATTATAATACCTTGAAGCTATGCTTACAAAAAGAGCCAGGATAATATCTTTCAAGAAATTATAAAGGAAAATTAGCTAATATCCTATAAAAGGAGACAAAATAGTCCTTGAAAGAATCTACCAACCACCTGCAGAAAGAGATCCCAGAATAAAATCTCTAAGGAATACTATACCAAATTTCAGAACTATCAGGCAAAAGAAAATAAGGTAAGCATCCAAAATGAGGCAATTCAAATATCAAGAATCCAAAGTCAGGATTAAGCAGGATTTAGCAGATTTAACATTAAAGGATCAGAGGGCCTGGGATATGACATCCAGGAGGGCAAATGAGCTTGGATTACAACCAAGAATTGACAATGCTGTAAAATGTAGTTTATTCTTTCAGAGCAAAAAGATGGATATTACTTAACAAAATAGGGGACTTTCAAACTTAACTGATAAAAAGACCAGAACTAAACAGAGAATTTGATTTTTAAATACAAGACTCAAGAGATGCATAAACAAATTAAAACATCTCTGAGGTACCACTTCACACCTCTCAGATTGGTCAATATGACTGGAAAGGATAATAATCAGTTTTGGAGGGCATGTGAGAAAACTGGGACACTAATACATTGCTGCTAGAGCTGTAAATTGATCCAACCATTCTGGAGAGCAATTTGGATTTATGTCCAAAGGGCAATAAAATGTGTGTACATGTTGGTCCAACAATACCACTCCTGGGTCTGTATCCTGAAAAGATCATGAAAAAAAGGATAAAAATTCTACAAGTACAAAAGTATTCATAGCAGCCCTGTTTATGGTGGCAAAGAACTAGAAATCGAGGGGATGCCCATCAATTGGGGAATGGCTGAACAAATCATGGCATATGTTTGTGATGGAAACCTATTGTTCTGGAAGAACTTCAGAAAAGTCTGGACAGATTTAATGAATTGATGCTTAGTGAAATGAGCAGAATGAGAAGAACATTATATACACTAACAACTACATGTGGTGATAATCAACCTTGATGGACTTGTTCATTTCAGCAATTTTAATCAAAGAAAAATTTAAAAGATTTGTAATGAAAAATACCATCCATATCCAGAAATGGAATTGTGGAGTTTAAATGAAGAGCAAAGCTTATTATCTTCATTTTTTAAAAGTTGTCTTATGTATTGTGTCATCTTTTTTCTTTCCAATGTTTTCTTTCTTCTGTTTGGATTTGAGTCTTCTCTAATAATGTGATCAATATGGATCTATATTTAGCATAGTTATAAATGTAGAGCCTATATCAGACTACTTTCTGTTAGGGGGAGGGAAGAGAGGGAGGGAGAAAAATTGTAATACTTAATCTCTTGAAAAAATTATTAGTAAAAAACTACTGCTGCATGTGATTGGAAAAACAAAATCTTTTTAAAAGAGGCATAAAAACATAAAAGGAAAGAAAAAACTTAATCAAAAAAGACTAAACTGTTTACATCAATGTAGGGGAAGATAATATGTAACTTTTGAGAATTGTATTCCTGTTAGAACTGAAAGGTATATATTTAGAGGTGTGGGATAAGACAGGGAAAAAGCAATTGAGACATAAAAAAAGGACTTTACTGGGAGAAGGAGGAGGCAGAAGAGGGTAAATTACACCACATGAAGAGTGACAAAAGACTTATTATAGTAGAAGGAAAGAAAGGAGAGGTGAACATTGAGTGAATAATACTTGCATCAGATTTTACTCAAAGAAGAAATAACATAATTCACAATTGGGAATGTGTCTTACTCTACAGGAAAGTTGGAGAGGAAGGGGGAAAGAAAGAGGAAGGAAGGTCTGCTAGAAAGGAGGGAAAAAGTAAAAGAGAAAATGAAGAAGAAAAGGGGGGGGGTAGATAGAAGGGAAGGTTTATTGAGGAAGGAGACAAAACCAAAACAGTGATGAAGAGGGAAAGGGGAAAAGAGAGACTAAAGTACAAACAGCGGGAAGCTAAGAAGGAAAGAAATAGAGAATTAATAATCATAACTATGAATGTGATAAACTGGAAGCAAATAGTATAGTGGCTTAAAAACCAGAATCCCACAATATTTTGTTTATACATTTGAAGCAGAGAAAAACCCACAGAGTAATAGTAAAAAACTGGAGCAGAACATAATATTCTGCAGCTGAAGATAAAAGAAAAAAGCAGGGAAGAAATCCTGATCTTAGACAAAGCAAAAAACAAAAATATATACAATTAAGTGGAATAATGAAGGAAATCACATCTTCTTACAAAGATATCATATGCAATGAATTTATATAATATCAATAATATATATATATATATATATATATATATATATATATATATATATATATATATACAGTGTCCAAAATCATAGAAGAGTTAAATAAGTTATAGAAAAACACAGATAGTGGGGTGGGTCCTTAACCCTCTCTGCTCTAAATCTAACCACAAAATAAACAAGAAAAAATTAAGAACAAAACTAAAGAATAAAGAATAAAACTTTAGAAAAGTTAGACATGATGAATCTCTGAAAAAAAAAATGGAATGGGGATAGAAAAGAATATACCAGGGCGGCTAGGTGGCATACTGGATAAAGCACCGGCCTTGGAGTCAGGAGTACCTGGGTTCAAATCTGGTCTCAGACACTTAATAATTACCTAGCTGTGTGGCCTTGGGCAAGCCACTTAGCCCCATTTGCCTTGCAAAAAAAAAAAAACCCAAAAAGAAAAGAATATACCTTCTTTTCTGAGGTACATGGCACCTAACAAAAATGGATCCTCAGGCATAAAACCTCACAATCTATAATAATAATAATAATAATAATATAATGTTTGTCTTTTGCTCATGAAGACCATGACATCAGGTGGGTGATACCATGACAAATCTATGAATTTTATATGAGTGGGGAGAGGGACTGCATTAAGTCATCAGACTCACTTTCTCTTCCAGAGCCATCTAGATTCAGTGGTCACATATGAATCAGGATGACTAGAGATGTTACTGCGTATGAGGCAGTCAGGGCTAAGTAACTTCTCTGAGGTCACACAGTGAGAGTTAAGAGTCTGGTCCTCCAGACTTCATGACCAGTGCTCTATCCACCGTGTCTACCTGCCCAATCTTCAAAATCAAATACAGAAAGACAAAAATATTAAATGCATCCTTTTCAGATAATGATGCACTAAAAATCACATGTAATAAAGAGCTATGAAAAAAGACTAAAATTAATTGATAACCCAATCTTAAAGAATGAGTGGATCATACCTATAAAAAAAGAATGAATGGATCAAACAATAGATCATAGTAATAATCTGACAAAAACAATAATCACACAATATATAAAAATTTGTGAGATAAAATCCACAATTGACTAGGGAAAATTAAAATCTCTAAAATGCTTACATGAATATGAGAGGGAACAAGGAGAGCAATGATTTGGGCATGTAAATAAGAAACTAGAAAAAATTTTAAAAGCCTATTTAAATAGCAAATTAGAAATTCTGAAAATCGAAGGAGAAATAAATAAAATTCAAAGTAAGAAAACCATAGAATTAGTAAATAAAACAAAGAGCTGACTTTACTAAAAAAGATATATGAACTTTTGGATAATAAAGGAAAAGAAAACAAAGTACTAGTCTCAAAAATGAAAAGGTTGAACATACCACCAATGAGGAAGAAATTAAAATAATAATTTATAGCTATTTTGTCCAATTGTATAACAATAAATCTGATAATCTAAGTGAAATGGACAAATATTTACTAAAATTTTCTGCTAGATTACCAGAAGAGGAAATAAAATACTTAAATAACCCCATTACAGAAATAGAAATTGAACAAGCCATCAATGAACTCCCTAAGAAAAACCCTTAAGCACCAGATGTTTTACAAGTGAATTCTACCAAACCTTTGAAGAGCAATTAATTCCAATTTTATATAAAATATTTGAAAAAATAGGAAGCTCTGCAAAATTTCTTTTATGATATCACTATGGTTGGAATATATAAACCAGTAAAAGACAAGAGAAAGAAAGAAAATTATAGACCAGTTTCACTAATGAATATTGATGAAAACATTTTAAATAAAATATTAAAAAAGAAATGACAGCAAGTTTTCACTACAATAATATATTATGATCAGTAAGAAATTATATTAAGAATTCAGGGAATAATATTAATAATAACCAGCTTAAATGACAAAACAAAACTGAAATCACACCATGCTGATATAGATGCTGAAAAAGGTTTTGACAAAATACAGCAACTGTTTCCTATTTAAAATGCTAGCGGGGGGGGGGGGGGGGGGGGCAGCTAGGTGTCCCAGTGGATAGAGCACTGACCCTGGAGTCAGGAGTACCTGAGTTCAAATCCGTCCTCAGACACATAATAATTACCTAGCTGTGTGGCCTTGGGCAAGCCACTTAACCCCATTGGCCTTGCAAAAAAACCAAGCCAAGCCAAAACAAAATGCTAGGGAGCATGTAAATAAATGGAATTTTCCTTAAAATGATAAGCATGAATGAGCATTATAAACAATGGAGATAAGTTAAAAGCATTTTCAATAAGGTTAGAGGTGAAAAGGATGACTATTATCACCATTATTATTCTATATTGTACTAGAAATGAAAGCTTTAGCAATAAGAAAAATGAATTGAAGGACTTAGAATACCCAGTGAGGAAACAACTCACACTCTTTGCAAATGATAGAGAATCGGAGACAATCAAATAACAACTTTAGCAAAATACAAGGATCTAAAATAAACCAACATAAATCATCAGCTTTTCTAAATATCACCAACAAAGCCCAACAGCAAGAGATAGGAAAGAAAATTTTTATTAAAGAAGCTGTAAACAACATAAAATATTTGAGAATTTACTTCCCAAGATAAACCCAGAGACCATATGAACACAGTTACAAAACACTTTTCCCACAAATAGAAGCAGTCCTTAACAATTGGAGAAATGTTAATTGTTCATGGGTAGGATTAGTTTAATACAATACAAATAACAATTCTACTTAAGTTAAATTACTCATTCAGTGCCATATCAATCAAGCTACCAAAAATTATTTGTTAGAAATAGAAAAAAATAACAAAATTCATATGGGAAATAAGAGATAGGAAATATCAAGGGAATTAATGAAAAAAATGCAAAGGAAGGTGTCCTAGCTGTACTCTATAAGAAATAGGATAAGGATCTGTGGAACAGATTATATATAAAAGAAACAGTAGCAAATAACTATTAGTAAATGATTATAGTAATCTCTACTGTTTGATAAGCCCAAAGGCTCCAGCTTCTGAGAGTTCACTATTTGACAAAATATATATATATATATATATATATATATATATTCAAAGAAATCTATGAAAATTATGATTACAAAATAAGGGAAGCACCCAGAGGGGAAAACATGGATCAAACTTAATGTTCATATGTTATCTTCTATCACTTCAATTTTTTTTATTTTGTTAGTATGATCATTTCCACAATGTCTTAGTATGGCAGAAAATAGACATAGCCCAACATCTCACACCCTATGTCAAGATAAGGTCAAAATGAGTATAGGAGTTAGAAAAAAAGAGTGATACCATACACCAATTAAGAGAATAAGAAAGAGTTTATTTGTCAGATCTATGGAGTGGGAGGAATTTATGACCAAACTAGAGAAAGAAATTTACAAAATGGATAATTTTGATTACTTTAAATCACAAAGATTTTTCAAAAATAAAACTAATGTAAACAAGATCAGAAGTAACACAGAAACCTGGGGAACAAATTTCACAGCTAGTATTTCTGATAAAGGACTAATTTATAAAATACATATATTCAAATATACAAGAATACAAGTCATTCTCCAATTGCTAAATGGTCAAAGGATATGGATAGGAAGTTTTAAGATGAAATTAAAATTATCTATAGTCATATAAAAGTTCTCTAAATCATTATTGATTAGAAAAATGCAAATTAAAACAATTCTGAGATAGCACCTCACACCTATCAAGATTGGCTAAAATGACATAGAAGTTAAACTAACAATGTTGGAGAGGATAGGAAAACTAGAACATGATTGTACTGTTGAGGGAGTTATGAACTATGTTAGAGAGCAATTTGGAACTCTGCCCAAAGGCAAATAAAACTCTGCATGCACTTTGATCTGGCAATGCATCTGCTAAGTCTGTTTCCCAAAGAAATCATAAAAAAGGGAAAAGACATACATGTACCATAAAAATTATAGCAGCTCTTTTCTTTTGTAGTGACAAAGTACTGGAAATTGAAGATATATACATCAATTGGGGAATGACTGGACTAATCACGGTAAATGAATTGTGATGGAATATTATTGTAAAAATGGGCAGGCTTCAGAAAAGTTTGGAAAGACTTACATGAAATGATGCTGAGTGAAGTGAACAGACCAGAACACTATATATATGTACAGCAAAATGGTGAGATTATTAACTATGATGGACTCGGCTCCTCCCCCCAGTTCAGTAATTAAGGACAATTCTAAGAGACTTGTGATGGAAAATATCATTTGGCATCGAGAGAAAAGTCTATGGAGACTGAATGTTGATCAAAGCAAGGTATTTTCACTTTTTAATTTTTATTTTTAATTTTTTTAATTATATTTTATTTTTCCCAGTGATACACAATAGTTATAAAACACTTCTCAAGAATTAGAAATGGAGTGAATACCCATCAATTGGGGAATGGCTGAACAAAATGTGGTATATGTACATTATGGAACACTATTGATCTATTAGAAACTAGGAGGGAAAGGAATTCAGAGAAGCCTAGAGGGATTTGCATGCACTGATGCTGAGCCAGATGAACAGAACCAGAAGAACATTTTTCACTATAACAGCAACATGGGGTTGATGATCAATATTTTTTAAATTTATTTATTTATTCTTATTTTGTACAAATAATGTTTTTTATACATTACTAAAATATTCTTGTTTAAGAGTAAACATAATACCCCTCCCCCCCAAGAAAATATAGACCCACATAAGCAATAAAGTAAAGGGGAGAGAGAAAAAATTAAAATTAAAATAAAAAATAATAATAATAATTGTAGGTATGGCCAGGTGGTGCAGTAGACTGAGCACCAACCCTGGAGCCAGGAGCACCCGAGCCCAAATCCAGCCCCAGACACCCAACAATCACCCAGCTGTGTGACCCCAAGCAAGCCACCCCAAACCCATTGCCCTACAAAAACCAAAAAAAAAAAAGACCCAAAATAAAACAAAATAGTAATAATAATAGTAGGAGCCAGTGGGTGGCAGACAGATCATTGTCCCTTGAGCCAGGACCACCCAGGTCCAACTCTGGCCTCCGATACACAACAATCACCCAGCTGTGCAGCCCCAGGCAGGCTACTCAGTCCCATTTGCCCTGTAACTCCCCCTGGAAAATAATGATAATAAAAAATGTGCTTCAGTCTGTGTTTCAACACCACCAACTCTGTTGCGGGTGTATCACCTTCTTTAGGATAATTCCATCACAAAAGTTACTTTCATATTTTTCCACCATTGCCATTGCTGATTGCAACTCCCTCCCTTCCCATTTCTCCACTACCATGTACTATATTTTCTCTCTCCTTTCACTCTGACTCTGCTGTAGGGTCGCTGAGTGGCACAGCAGACAGATCCCTGGTCATGGAGCCAAGAAGCCCTGAGCCCCCATACCACTCCTTAGGCCCAGCATCCACCTGGCCCTATGGTCCTGGAGAGGCCATCCAATCCCAGCCCCTTGCAAGAAGTAAAAAAGAAAATGTGTTATATCTGATCACTCTCCCCGCCCCACCCATGGTCAATCCTCTCCTCCTTCATTCACATCCCCACCCCTTCCCCCTGCTCCCCCCTCCTTCTTACTCCAGATATCTATACCCCATTGAGTATATATGCTGTTTCCTCTGCTAGTCACCTCTGATGAGAGCGAAGATTCCCTCATTCCCCCTTGCCTTTCCCCTTTCATATCTTTGCAATAGCTCATTATAATAAAGAAAAACATTATTATAAGAAATATCTTAGCCTATTCCTCCTCTCCTTTTTTTCCTCCCATTACATTCCCTTTTTTCTATTGACTCCATTTTTACATCACAATATATCTTCAAATTCAGGTTTTCTCCTGTGCTTCATCTATAAAAGCTCCTTCCACATGTTTTATTAAATGAGAAAGTTCATATGAGTATTATCAGTATTATTTTTCTATTCAGAAATACATATAGTTCGTCATCATTAAGTCCCTCATATTTTCATCTTCTCCTCCACTCTCTATGCTTCACTGAGTCCTGTATTTGAAGATCAAACCTTCTGTTCAGCTCTGGCCATTACAACAGGAACATTTGAAATTCCCCTGGTTCATTGAAAGTCCATCTTTTTCCCTGGAAGAGGACATTCAGTTTGGTTGGGTAGTTGATTCTCAGTTGCATTCTAAGCTATGAGCTTTCAATGTAGTTGCTGCTAAGTCCTGTGTGATCCTAACTGCAGCTCCACAATATATGAATTGTGCCCTTCTGGCTGCTTGTGATTTTTTCTCTTTGACTTGGGAGTTCTGGAACTTAGTTATAATATTCCTGGGGGTTGTTTTTGCTTTTTGGCACTCTTTCATAGGGGGATTGGTGGATTTTCTTCATTTCTATTTTGCCCTCTGCTTCTAGGATATCAGGGCAATTTTCCGGTAATAATTCTTTGAAAATGATGTCAAGGCTCTTTTCTTGGTCATGACTTTCAGGTATTCCAATAATTTTTAAATTATCTTTCCTAAATCTTTTTTTTCCATATCTGTTGTTTTTTCAATGAGATGTTTCACATTTTCTTCTGATTTTTCATTCGTTTGGTTTTGAAGTATTGAGTCCTGATTTCTTGTAAAATCAGCAATCTTCCTGAGTTCTATTCTTTGTCTGAAGGATTTGTTTTCCTCAGAGAGCTTTCTTATCTCCTTTTCTATCTGGCCATTTCTGCTTTTTAAAGCATTCTTCTCCTCAATAACTTTTTTGAATTGTTTTATCCATTTGACCTAAGCTGGTTTTTAGCATGCTATTTTCTTCAGCATTTTTTTGGATCTCCTTGACTAAGCTGCTGACTTCATTTTCATGTTTTTCCTGTATCTCATTTCTTTTCCAAGTTTTCCTCTATCTCCCTCATTTGATTTTCAAAGTCTTTTTTGAGCTCTGTCATGGCCTGAGACCAATTTCTGTTTTTCTTAGAGTCTTTAGAAGCAGGAGCTTGTACTTCCTCATCTTCAGATTGAGTGTTTTGCTCCTTTTTTTGGGATCATAGATGAAGTATTTCTCAATGGTGTTTGCCTGTGCCTGGTTTTTGGGTGCTTCCTGAGCTTCTGAGTATTATTGGGATATACCCACAAGGATCTCCGTGTGTGAGGCTCTGTCTTCCCTCCTGGTCTGTGAATGACCAGAAGCACACCCTCTACCTTGGGGCTGAGGTGGGGGGGCTGATGTTCTATTGGGGGGGGTGCCAGACTGTGATCAGGATCTGAATGGGGTCAGAGCCCCAGAGTCTTCTTGCAGGGACAGAGGACAGAGCTAGGCATTCTCTCTCTGATCCCTTCCTAGGCTCTCACTCATGCCCTGGGGGCTCCTGTTTACTGGTTCCACCTGCTTCTGGTTCCTGGATCTGGACTGCTCTGACCAAGCTGCTCATTGTGTGCCCTGAGGGCTGGGCTTAAAGTGCTCACTCTCACCCCATGGAGCAGAGCCTTTCCACTCTTTTCCAGGTTACCTTGGGTTGGAGAACTGCCTCACTGGATCCCTCTGTGAGTTCTTTCTCTCAAAAATGTAGTTAGAGTCCTTAGCTTATACATTTTGCTCCAGAACAACTAAGAGAAGGTCCTCTCCTGTCGCCATCTTGGCTCTGCCCCCCATTGTCACTTTTTTAAAATTTGCTTTATGCATTTTTCTTTCTTCCATGATTTCCATCCCTTTGGTTCTGGCTCTTCATTCTCAACATGACTAATTGGGAAATATGCTATGACTACGTTTATAACCCATATCAGATTACTCCCTCTTGTGGGGAAGGGGGTAGTGTTGGGAGTGAGGTAGGAAAATGTGGAGCTCAAAATCTTATAAAAAGCTGAATGTTGAAAACTACCTTTGCATTTATTTAGAAAAAATAAAATTAAAAAAGCATAAAAAGGGGGTGTGTGTGTGAATAGAGCCTGTGAATTATATGTCATTGAGTTTGACTTCAATCCCTTACAAAAATCTACACTGTCTAGTTAGTGAACTTTTGGGGGGAAAATGCTAAACATTTAAAGCTAGCAAAGATTCATCAATAATGAGCGACACCACATTAGCTCTCTTTACTTTACTAGATTGATAAATTAAAGAAATCGTGTAGCTGTGGATAGATCACAGGCCCTGAATTCAGGAGAGCTTGAGTTCAATCTCATCTCAGACTCATGACATTTACTAATGACCTTGAACAAGTCACTGAACGGTTATTTTCTCACATCCTATCTGGCAACTGGACTCAGATGGTTCTGGAGGAGAAAGTGAGTCTGGTGCTTTAGCATAGCCTCCTTTCATTCATATACAATTTATGTACTCATCATGGCATCACCACATCACCTCCTCAATACCATGGTTTTCTTCTAGAACGAAGGACAAGCAACAATACAACAAAAACACAATAACATTTTTTTTAAATTTTTTGCAAGGCAGTGGGCTTGCCCAAGGCCAAACGGCTGGGTAATTATTAAGTGTCTGAGGCCGGATTTGAACTCAGGTACTCCTGACTCCAGGGCCAGTACTCTATCCACTGCACCACCTAGCTGCCCCCAAACACAATAAAACTTTAACAAATAATTTTGACAGAAATATTTATGCTAGTCTTGTGGGAAACTGCAAAATTAACTCCACCAATTGACTCAGAAGTGGTTAAAAGGTTTTAAATAATAGGTAGCCATGGATGATCCAATGTCAGTTTAAAGGGACATCTCCTGTGGCATTCTTCAAGAAATGTATTCTTATCTTTGTGGAAATGACACAAAGCCAGGAAGGAATGATTTAGTCACTAGTTGCCAATCAAGATTCAAAGTGGGTCAAATGGAATATAAAGAATGTTAATAGGGAATATATATAATAGCTTGCTTGGTTAAACAAAACAAAGCAAAATAAAAATCTGAATTATAATATTTGAAATCATGCCTAGATAGGATATTTCTTTATTCCACAATTAATATTTTATTTTTCCAATTACATGCTATGAAAGTTTTTCAAGATTCATCTACATATTTACACAATTTCCTCCCATACTCTCTTCCCACTCCCCTCCCCTTAATTGGAGACAGTCTGGTTAACATTATACATATACATCTGTGTTTAACATGTTTGCAAATTAGTCATTATCTGTATGAGGAATTAGGACTAAGGGAAAGAAAGAAACTCATGAGATAAGAAAGAAATGTATAAGAGAAATTTTTAAAAAGTGAACATAGTATTCATTCAGATTCTGCACATTTTTCTTTTGTTTTGTTTTTCTTCCTCTAAGTGTGGATAGCATTGTTCTTAACAGGTCTCCCAGGGTTGGCCTAGCTCTCTGAACTACTGAGCGGAGTTGCATTGGATAGGCTATTTCTTGAAACAGATCTAGAGGTTGAAACAACCTCCAGCAACAACATAATAAAGAAAGTCAATATGATTTTTTTAACAGTATTGAGAAGCATACTCTTCAGGACTCTGGAAGTGATAATTCCCTCTTTACTCCTGACTGGTCTGATCATATTTGGAGTATTTGGTTCATTTTTCAGCCATATTTGAGTAAAGCCATTGAAAAAACAGTAGCCAAAGGAGAACTATTCCGATTGGGAATGCCTTCAAGGGTATCTTATATGAAAGTGTCCAAAGAAACTGGGGAATCTATGATTAGGAGAAGAAAAGGTTTGTAGGGGATGTGAAAACTGTCAAGCAATAGAAGAACTGTCCTATAGGAATAACAAAACAAAACAAAACAAAAAACAAGATCATCACACTTGCACTGATGGCCCCAGAGGACAGAGCTGGGAACAAGGGTTAAAAATTGCAAAGGATCAAATTTATCCTTGATTAAAAGAAAAAAATAAATTCTTAAGCAACAGGGTTCTCTCAAAGTGGAATGAATTGTCTCAGGAAGTAATGGGCTGCTCTGGCCCAGAGCTTTTCAGACAAAGTGCTTGTCAGTCTGGGTTACAGGTCAGACACTGTGGATGAAGTAGGCAGGATACATCAAAATTGGGGATGTTTTATGAGTAGCATGAATAGATGGCATTCATTATACTATGGTTTAAGAGATAATTGAAAGCACTCTGAAAACCCATTTTCCTTCACTCAACTGTCCTAGTCTTCAAGAGTGCACTCAAGTTATCTTAGATAATGTAATGGACTAACTTCCCAATAGTGAATCATAGACATTGGATACATGGAAGAGTTCTGTTTATTGAAACCATAAAATTCATGTTTTTATCCCTAGTCTTTCATATAATTAGAAATTTACCTTAATTAGGACTGGACAATACTTAAGGCTAATCATAGAGGTCCCTCCCCATCCCATAAATTAGATATGAAAATAAGACAATAGAGATAGATACATGACTCAACTCGATTTCCAAACCTACAAAGGATTGCCTGGTTATGTTCTCTTATTTATTTATTTGTTTGTTTGTTTGTTCATTCATTTATTTATTTGCTTATTTACTTACTCATTCATTCATAAATGCATTCATTCATTCATTCATTTTCATCCATTTGTACATGCATACTTCCAAGTTACAAGAATTCCCTCCACCCTCCCTTCCCACCCTACTTCCCCCTTCCCACCCCTTCCCCTCAGTAGGGAACAGTTAGATCATCATTTTACATACAAATCTTGTCAAAAATATTTACAAATTAGTAATTTTGGGCATGAGGAATTAGGATTAAGGGAAAGAGATGAATAAGAGATAATTTTATAAAGCGTTCTTCAGATTCAGAAGGGTTGGGTTTTTTTCTGTGTTTTTCTTCCTCTGGTTGGGGAAAATATAGTCAAATACAGTTGTCCTAGCTCTCTGGATTGTCGAGAGATTGGTTATGTTCTCAAATGGGAAAATACTTTGACTTCCCTTAGAAGTTCAGTAGCAAAGCAGACAAATTGGGGATTTTTGTATTTTTGCTCCTGAGTTCTTATCAGATGTTCTTCTTAATGTCAATGAACTAGTTGACATCCTTAAGAGTATATCTTTTATTAAAAGGACATTTAGTCTTGATGTATCACAAGGTTAGAAACTTTTAAAATATTCCCCTTAAATTGGGTTCCATATTCCTCTCTTCCCATACATAATCTCTGTTGAGAGTTGGTCCAAATTTCAGAACAATTGTAATGTGACATACATTTAGGAAAAATATGGAGCAAACTAGTACTTGTGACAATTGAATCTGAAAGATCTTTTCTCCCTAAGGGTACTTCCTACCAACTTTGATTTAAGGAATTGTGTCAACAGATAGAGTATTTATTCCCTTGCTCAATTGCATTGGGTCTTTTTTCTGGTCATCATGTCTAAACTGATGAATCAATCCATTACAGGACTAAGTTAAGTAGGTGGTCCACCTGTATCATCAACTCCTTATCCTATTCATCTGCTTCTGCTGTCTCCAGCAGCTGGTGCAATATCTTTAATAGGTCTCTTAACTCACTAATCACCTGAGTGCATGCTTCTTAGAATACTTATTTACCAAAGAATAGGAAACTGGAAATGCAAATGAAACAGAGACCCCATGCCCTCAAAGTGACAAGGGTGCTAGGTAGAAGATAAATTCCCTCTATCAAATGGTGCCTTAACCTCTTTCAAGAAGGCAGTACAATAAGCTCTGGACTCTCTGGGGCTCCTGATTTATTAGTCCTTCTTATGCCAAAAACAATTAGGTGACTTTCTGTTATCATACATGATGAACTCTGAATTATTATGCTAGCTTTCTAAGTTCCATGAGGGGGCAAGTGTGTGTGAGGGGGAAAAATGTATTGGTAGAGACCAAAAGCAAAGCCTACTTCATTTGTTTTGGCAAAAGCCAGTAAGTACTGTCTTAATAACCTAGAGTAAGAAAGAGACTTGATAGTTCTGGATCAGAAATGGGAAATGGAAGCGTTATTCTTTATCCTTTGATCCAGCAAACAAATCAGAACCTTCCCCTATAGAGAGGAAATTATCATTTTCTTAAGAGTCCTTAGGAATGAAAGCTCTGGAAGTCTTTGAGATAGGTTGATGTAATTTGGGAGTTCCCCTTCAGGGTTTTTGAAGAATGCAGCTGGATGACAGGGAGGCATATACTGAACAAAATTACTTCAACCCAAGGACAGAGTAGTTAAGGCCTCTTGTTTCTAACCTACAGATCATATAGAAAGACTGATAAAAGTTCTTCAGAATTGAATTCTGTTTAAATGGTCCCTATCTGAGGCCAGGATATTCCCTATAGGAAATATGCAATTTATACAAGTGTTTATATTTAATCACCCATAGGCTATGTGTGAGTAAGTAAATTTAATGAAAGAAACCTTACTATGGCACATTCTGCTATAGTACAAAATTTGGTGTGGAGCAGGTTCAGCCAGGACTCCATTCAGGGACGTAATTACTGAAAATGTAGATTTTCTGTTTCATCAGTTTCATGGATCTATGGCATCACCCCCTAAGGATAATATTATAGTGAGATTTTACAATATTAACACAAACTCTAGGGAAAATATTATCCCTTATGACTGGGAGATATATCTTTTCACTTTCATAAGAAACTATTCAACAAGAAAAAATTAACCCTTTAATACTGAAACAAAATATTTATGAAACTATTGTACAAGCATTGATCATACATTATAAAATAAAAGGTCCTATGGGACATGATGTGAAATAAATGTTAGATAGCATTTATTTTTAATTTTTGCTTTACTGTTCAAGGAAAAATGTGTGAATAAGATTCCTTATTGGATAAAACTCAATTAATGCTATCTATATAACCATTACATTAGTTTTAACAGCTGAGAGTTGAAAAGATACTCTCAAAGGTTAAATAGTTCAATCAATATCTGAAACTGAGTTCCCTCCATATCTTCAACAAGAATTGAGCTTCCATTTTCAGAGTTTGTCATTCATCATTTCTTAAAGTAGCTTATTGCAGGTAAAAAGTCTTTATTGTTATCTTTTTCTACATCTTCATTTCTGAATCTATTCTTAACTCCTTTTCTACTCAGCAAGATCTTTCTAGTAAATAGTCAAAAGAAAAGGAAAAAAATGAGTTCAAAAACAAAATTGATATCAAACAAATATGGCAGCATATGTACTTTTCCACATTTGGAATTTTCCCTGAAAAGAAAGAAGCAGGAAGGTATTTTTTTTGAATCTTCTTTCTAACTGTACTTGGTTATTATACTAATACCTTGTTTGGTTTCATTAGTGTTTTTCTTTTTATTCAACTGATTTTAGTCAGTGTATACATGGTTTCCTTTCTTCTACTTCACTCTACACTTTTTATATCCTATGACTTCCCATACTTCTCTGAGTTGTTTTTATGTGTCTCTTCTAATAGCATAGAAAAATTCCATTACATTTTTATATGACATTTTTATTTGTTGATTCTCCTTCAATTAAAACATTTTATTTTAAGATATTTGCAAATAAAAATGTGCTACTATGACTTTTTGGGGGGCCTATAGAAACCCCTTTTCTATCTTTGACCTCCATAGGATATATAGATAAAAGGATTTAAACATATTAGACATGGTCTATCCATAAATCCACAGTGCTTTTTGTAATGTTTGCACTAACCCAGAGTTCCATCTACAGTATGTTAGTGTGTCAGTCTTCCTGTAACCCCTTCACCATGAATTATTCTATCTTTTGTCTTTTTTTTGGGCTACTTTCATGTGTGTGCTGTGAAACTCAGGTAATTTTCATTTGAATTTATCATGACTATTTTGGTAGTTCATTCTATTTTTGTACAACTTTTGGTTAAAAGCATTTTTCCAAACTTCCTCTGATGTTTGACTCTATAACAGCTGCTCATTGATCCAAGCTCTGCTCTCTGAAGTCAAATGGAATAAATCAAGCATGACAATTGTCTTTAAGTATTTGAAAGGCTATCATTCCCATCACCACTACTTATCTTTTCTCTGGTCCAGGATAACTTCAGTACTTTTACATGGTTTCATATTATAACATGGACTACAGTCAATTCTTCATACTTTTTCACTGGATACTATGTATCTTGTTAATGTCCTTACTAAAAAGTGGCAAGTAAATAATATAATACTCATAATTTGTCTGGGTAAGGTAGAATAGAGGAAGATTTTATGATAATGGTAATAAAAATTTTTTTAAATTAAAAAGCAAGCATTAAGGGGCACTTAAATAATCACAAAAGTGTGGTTTTTGAATGATAAATGAAGTTTCTGTATACTGTGTCACAGGAGAAAGAATATCTGATTGCATCTGGAGCCATCATCAGTCTTTCTGACCTATGTCTTGCCACAGGACTTCAATGACTTTGGCTGTGAGAGGGAGGCTGATGATTTGGCACAGCTCTTAACATCAGATCCACTTGCAAGTCAAGACATCACTATTCTGATGTCATTGGTCTTCTTTGAGAATGAAGGATGAGCAACAACAACAAACTGATGACAGTAAATCCATGAACTAACCTCTATTCTGCTTCTCATTCACTTCCTATAGGAACTTTGGCAATGCAGTTCATCTTTCTAGATTTCAGTTTTCTCAACTAAGAAATGAGGGAGTTCAACCAGATATTCTCTAAGGTTCCTAATAGTTTGGACATTCTTTGAATATATATATATATATCCTATTTCATTCTTGTTATCAAAATATCACTACTTTGAAGGAAAATAGTGCTTTTCTCCAAAAAAATAAACTTCCCTATCCCTATCCCTATCCCTATCCCTTACCTTCTCTTTACTTCCAGAATTTTTTCTTTCAGGAGTATAGTAGACTAACTATGGGCAATTCTATATTTAGAGAAAAAAAACACATTTGCTTTCTGCAATTTCAACAAGTCATAGTTGTACACTATTTATTTAACCTGTTAAATGTTCCTTAAAATAGTTTATTAGATTAAATGAGAAAATTTTTATTTTGTATTCCCTTATCAGTTTCTATTTTTTCCTAGGTTCATATATCTTAGGGTACCTACTGAGTGTTCATTAGAATGTTGCTGTAGCCTAACTTTCCTCTCCACTGTCATAGTTAATAAAATAAAATGATCTCTTTCAGATAATCTAGAGATTTCTGTTAACCCATAAATTGAAAAATTACAATGCCATTTTCAAATCCATTGTATTTTATTTCTCCTTGGCAAACAAACAAAATCTTTATAGGAATATTTGAATGTTGCTACATTGCTATTTAGATAATTGTCAGATGTAGTAACTGTGCTATAGAATCAAACTTAGAATTTTAGTTCTGTGAACAAAGACAGAAAAGAGGAAGGGAATATCGAGAGAGAGAGAGAGAGAGAGAGAGAGACAGAGACAGAGACAGAGACAGAGACAGAGATACATATAGAGAGAATAGGGAAAAATCATCCTCTATAATATATTGGATTTGACTTATTTTGAAGGATATCATGGAAGAAAAGAGACTTAGTTGAGAAAAGTGGACATTCTTGGCATATGACTCATACAAGAGATAGAAAAGGGAGACTAGGACAACAGAATACATGGAAGTCAGTAAAGTATAAGAAGACTGAAAAGTAAGGAATGATCTAGGCCATGGAAAGTTTTAAATATCAAAGAGATACATTTATATTTGATCTTGAAGTCATATGAATATACTGAGGTATATTGAGTAGAGTTCACATGATCAGATCTATATTTAGAAAAACCACTTTCTACAAGAGTAGAGGATAAATTAGAGGAAGGATATATGATGCAGAGAGAACAAGTAGATAGCTCTGGAAATAGTCCAAGGGACAACATGATGAGGGCCTACTATGGTAGCAGCTTGGTGAATGCAAAAGAGAGCATATAGATCAAAGTTGTGAAGGACGAAGTTATAGGATTTCACAATAGATTATACATATATATGGCATATGTCTAAATGAGAAGCTGAGAATGCACTGGGAAGACTGATAGGATAGTGAAATATTTTCTGGGAAAAGATGATAAGCTATGTTTTCTACATTGTGAGTTAAGACTTCTTTAGATTTCTCAAAGGTAGTTGGTGGTAAGGACAAAACTCAAGAGAATTAGACTGTATAGAAATTTAGGAATTATCAGTATAGAGATGATAATTGAGGTGAACTGATGAGATCATAAAGTAAAATAGTATATACTAAAAGAGGACCAAGGGTAGAGCTTTAGCTGAAACTTACTGTTTGTGGGAATGATATGGATGGAAAATGAAAAAAAGGATACTGAAGAGTTGTCAGAAATACTAGAAGAGAAGCTGGAGATAGCATTATTGAAAAATGAATATCTGGGATGAGATAATGATCAACAGTGACCAAGAAAAATGAATATGAATGTAGAAAACCAGTGCTCTACTTAGAAGGAAGAAATAGGAATAGACAAAGACAATGTCAATGTGATGTTCATGTTGTACCAGTTCATTGGAGATCATGTATTTACTTAGATAGTCTAAGTAGTCTAGGACTTACTGTCATGATGAATTTTGGGAAAGTAATCATTCAAAAGACATTTCAGTGGGAAATCAATTTTTCAGTAGTGACTGGTTCTTCCAAGATATATTTAAATGAATAATTTTAAAGGTCTAAAGATATGGGATGAGTTCATTCAAATGGTGTTCTCAGAAAAAAATGCTTTGAATTTTTGCAAAGTGTAGGGGAAAACCCTGAACTATGATGACAAAAGCAGTTAATTTTTCTAATATCCATGAATTTTTCAAAATCTTCATAACTATATTCTTGACTTACATGACCAACAAATGAGGAATAGACATTTTCTTTTGTCCCCCCTAATTCTCAAAAGTAATTGTGTGATTGGAAGAATTTCTGAGGCAGAACCAAGATGACAGGGAAAAGCTGGGAAGCTACCAGAGCTTTTGCCTAACAAATTTGAAATTACATCTCTCACAGACCCTAAAGCTATAGAACCCGCATACATACAAAAAGAATGAAACAAGTTCTCAACTAAAGATATCATGGAGGAACTTCAGTAAGTGTCTGCATTAAAGGGATTAAAGGAAAGATAGTCTAGGGTAGGTGGGACAGTTGGAAAGCCAGAAGGAGGTTCTTAGCCACAGACTAGTTCAGGTCCAAGTCACAGGGACAGCAGGCCATAAGTTTAGAAGACAAAGTCTGAGCCCCTGTAATGCCAGTGCAACAGGCAGGACTATGTTGGGCTACTCTAATATAGGGAACAGACTGTTAGCAAGTGAAGCAAAGTCAGTTTAATAATCAAAAAAGGAACCCAGGGACCAGATTTCACCCCCCCCCCCCCCCCGCCCAGCACAAAAAGCTTGGAACTATACTCCCTGTGCCCTTCAACTATCAAAATGAGCAAAAATATAAAAACATAATAACCATAGGTAGCTACTATTCTTAGAAGTTTGATAAAAATGTCATCTCTGAAGACGAAGCAGTAACAAAATGCCTACATATGAAGCCCCAAAGGAGTTTTTGAATTGATCTCAAATCCAAAAAGACCACCTGGTTGAGCTCAAAAAGGATTTTAAAAATCAAAGAAGAGAAGAAGCAGAAAAATGGAGCAAAGAAATGAAAGTCATGCAGGAAAATTTGAAAATTTGTCTGATGAAAGCAATACCTTTATAAGTAAAATTGGCCAAATGGAAAAAGGAAACTCCTTTGAAAGTAAAAATAACCAACTGGAAAAGGAATACAAAAATCAGAATTGAACAACTGGAAAAGGAAAATAAGTGATTTAAAAGTAAAATTAACCAATTGGAAAAGAAACACAAAATTTAACTGGAGAAAATAAAACACTAAAAACTAGGATTGAACAAATGGCTATTGTAGTAGAGGGAAAGTGGGGAGCAAATCTTTCAATCTTTCAACATATTTGACTAAAGAGAAAATGTTATACATCCCCAATTGGTATGTAGAAATTTATCCTACCCCACAGGCAAGTTGGATGGAAAAGGGGAAAGGACAATGTGAGGCAGGCAGCAGTCAAAAGGACTTTGGTGATGAGGGATAAGGGGAAAAGAAAAAGAAAAATACAAATAGTGGGATGATAGGATGGAGGAAAGAAAATATTTTTGCACAAATAAAACCAATGCAATCAGTATCAGAAGGAAGGCAGAAAGCTGGG